>NC_091982.1:146359258-146647153 GCF_044704955.1 Pristiophorus japonicus | reverse complement strand
GGTGGAGTGTCTGGGTGTGGGGGGGTGGAGTGTCTGGGTGTGGGGGGGTGGAGTGTCTGGGTTTGGGGTGGGGGAGTGTCTGGGTGTGGGGGGGGGGGAGTGTCTGGGTGTTGAGGGGGGGGAGTGTCTGGGTGTTGAGGGGGGGGAGTGTCTGGGTGTTGAGGGGGGAGTGTCTGGGTGTGGGGGGGGGGGGAGTGTCTGGGTGTGGGGGGGGAAGTGTCTGTCTGGGTGTGTGGGGGGGGGGAGTGTCTGTCTGGGTGTGTGGGGGGGAGAGTGTCTGGGTGTGGGGGGGGGGGGGGAGTGTCTGGGTAGGGGGGGGGAGTGTCTGGGTGTGAGGGGGGGGAGTGTCTGGGTGTGAGGGGGGGGAGTGTCTGGGTGTGGGGGGGGGCGGTGTGTGGGGGGGGGCGGTGTCTGGGTGTGGGGGGGGCGGTGTCTGGGTGTGGGGGGGGGCGGTGTCTGGGTGTGGGGGGGGGCGGTGTCTGGGTGTGGGGGGGGGCGGTGTCTGGGTGTGGGGGGGGGTGTCTGGGTGTGGGGGGGGTGTCTGGGTGTGGGGGGGGGGTGTCTGGGTGTGGGGGGGGGTGTCTGGGTGTGGGGGGGGTGTCTGGGTGTGGGGGGGGGTGTGTCTGGGTGTGGGGGGGGGGGTGTCTGGGTGTGTGGGGGGGGAATGTTTGGGTGTGTGGGGGGCGGGGAGTGTCTGGGTGTGTGGGGGGCGGGGAGTGTCTGGGTGTGGGGGGGGGTGTCTGGGTGTCGGGGGGGGGAGGGTGTGGGTGTGGGGGGGGGAGGGTGTGGGTGTGGGGGGGGAAGGGTGTGGGTGTGGGGGGGGGGAGGGTCTGGGTGTGGGGATGGTGGGAGTGTCTGGGTGTGGGGGTGGGGGGAGGGTGTGGGGGTGTGGGGAGTGTCTGGGTGTGGGGGTGGGGGGAGTGTCTGGGTGTGGGGGTGGGGGGTGTCTGGGTGTGGGGGGGGGAGTGTCTGGGTGTGGGGGGGGGAGTGTCTGGGTGTGGGGGGGGGAGTGTCTGGGTGTGGGGGGGGAGTGTCTGGGTGTGTGGGGGTGGAGTGTCTGGGTGTGGGGGGGGTGGAGTGTCTGGGTGTGGGGGGGGAGTGTCTGGGTGTGGGGGGGAGTGTCTGGGTGTGGGGGGGTAGTGTCTGGGTGTGGGGGGGGAGTGTCTGGGTGTGGGGGGGGAGTGTCTGGGTGTGGGGGGGGGAGTGTCTGGGTGTGGGGGGGGAGTGTCTGGGTGTGGGGGGGGAGTGTCTGGGTGTGGGGGGGGAGTGTCTGGGTGTGGGGGGGTGGAGTGTCTGGGTGTGGGGGGGTGGAGTGTCTGGGTGTGTGGGGGTGGAGTGTCTGGGTGTGGGGGGGGGATTGTCTGGGTTTGCGGGGGGGAGTGTCTGGGTTTGGGGGGGGGTGTCTGGGTTTGGGGAGGGGGAGTGTCTGGGTGTGGGGGGGGGAGTGTCTGGGTGTGGGGGGGGGGAGTGTCTGGGTGTTGAGGGGGGGGAGTGTCTGGGTGTGGGGGGGGGGGAGTGTCTGGGTGTGGGGGGGGGGGAGTGTCTGGGTGTGGGGGGGAGAAGTGTCTGTCTGGGTGTGTGGGGGGGGGGGAGTGTCTGTCTGGGTGTGTGGGGGGGGGAGAGTGTCTGGGTGTGTGGGGGGGGGAGAGTGTCTGGGTGTGTGGGGGGGGGAGTGTCTGGGTGTGTGGGGGGGGAGTGTCTGGGTGGAGGGGATTGTCTGGGTGTGTGGGGGGGGAGTGTCTGGGTGGGGGGGATTGTCTGGGTGTGGGGGGGGGGAGTGTCTGGGTGGGGGGGGGGAGTGTCTGGGTGTGGGGGGGGAGTGTCTGGGTGTGAGGGGGGGGGAGTGTCTGGGTGTGGGGGGGGGCGGTGTCTGGGTGTGGGGGGGGCGGTGTCTGGGTGTGGGGGGGGCGGTGTCTGGGTGTGGGGGGGGCGGTGTCTGGTTGTGGGGGGGGTGTCTGGGTGTGGGGGGGGTGTCTGGGTGTGGGGGGGGGGGTCTGGGTGTGGGGGGGGGTGTGTCTGGGTGTGTGGGGGGGGAATGTCTGGGTGTGTGGGGGGGTGAATGTCTGGGTGTGTGGGGGAGGGAATGTCTGGGTGTGTGGGGGGGGGAGTGTCTGGGTGTGTGGGGGGCGGGGAGTGTCTGGGTGTGGGGGGTGGGGTGTCTGGGTGTCGGGGGGGGAGGGTGTGGGTGTGGGGGGGGGAGGGTGTGGGTGTGGGGGGGTAGGGTGTGGGTGTGGGGGGGGAGGGTGTGGGGGTGGGGAGTGTCTGGGTGGGGGGGGGGAGTGTCTGGGTGTGGGGGGGGGAAATGTCTGGGTGGGGGGGGGAGTGTCTGGGTGTGGGGGGGGAGTGTCTGGGTGTGGGGGGGGAGTGTCTGGGTGTGGGGGGGGAGTGTCTGGGTGTGGGGGGGGGGAGTGTCTGGGTGTTGGGGGGGAGTGTCTGGGTGTGGGGGGGAGTGTCTGGGTGTGGGGGGGGAGTGTCTGGGTGTGGGGGGGGAGTGTCTGGGTGTGGGGGGGGGGAGTGTCTGGGTGTGGGGGGGGGGGAGTGTCTGGGTGTGGGGGGGGGAGTGTCTGGGTGTGGGGGGGGGGGGGAGTGTCTGGGTGTGGGGGGGGGGGGGAGTGTCTGGGTGTGGGGGGGGGGAGTGTCTGGGTGTGGGGGGGGAGTGTCTGGGTGTGGGGGGGGAGTGTCTGGGTGTGGGGGGGGGAATGTCTGTGTGGGGGGGGGGAGTGTGTGGGGGGGGGAGAGTGTGGGGAGGGGAGTGTCTGGGTGTGGGGGGGGAGTGTCTGGGTGTGGGGGGGGGAGTGTCTGGGTGTGGGGGGGGGAGTGTCTGGGTGTGGGGGGGGAAGTGTCTGGGTGTGAGGGGGGGAGTGTCTGGGTGTGAGGGGGGGAGTGTCTGGGTGTGAGGGGGGGAGTGTCTGGGTGTGAGGGGGGGAGTGTCTGGGTGTGAGGGGGGGAGTGTCTGGGTGTGAGGGGGGGAGTGTCTGGGTGTGGAGAGGGGGGGAGTGTCTGGGTGTGGAGAGGGGGGGAGTGTCTGGGTGTGGGGGGGGGGGGGAAGTGTCTGGTTGTGGGGGGGGGAGTGTCTGGTTGTGGGGGGGGGGGAGTGTCTGGTTGTGGGGGGGGAGGAGTGTCTGCTGTCGGGGGGGGAAGTGTCTGGGTGTGTGTGCGGGGGGAGTGTCTGGGTGTGGGGGTGGGGGAGTGTCTGGGTGTGGGGGGGGGGGGAGTGTCTGGGTGTGTGGGGAGAGGGGAAGTGTCTGGGTGTGTGGGGTGTAGGGGGAGTGTGTGGGTGTGGGGGGGGCGGGGGAGTGTGTGGGTGTGGGGGGGGGGCGGGAATGTGTCTGGGTGTGGGGGGTGGTGGGAGTATGTCGGTGTGGGGGGAGAGTGGGTTTGGGGGGGTGTTGGGGGGGGGTGGGTGGGTGTTGGGTGGGGGGGTGTTGGGTGTGGGGGTGGTGGGGATTGTCTGGGTGTGGTGGGGGGGGGGAGTGTCTGGTTGTGGGGGGTGGGGAATGTCTGGCTGTGGGGGGGGGAGAGTGTCTGGGTGTGGGGGGGGCGGGGGAGTGTCTGGGTGTGGGGTGGGAGTGTTTGGGTGTTGGGGGGCTGAGTGTCTCGGTGTGGGGGGGGGGTGCTGGGAGTGTCTCGGTGTGGGGTGTGTCAGGTTGTGGAGGAAGGAGTGTCTGGGTGTGGGGGGGGAGTGTCTGGGTGTGGGGGAGGGAGTGTCTGGGTGTGATGGGGGTGGAGTGTCTGGGTGTGGGGGTTGTGAGGGACTGTCTGGGTGTGGAGAAGGCAGTGTCTAGGTGTTGGGTGGGGGGAGTGTCTGGGTGTGGGGGGGGGGAGTGTCTGGGTGTGGGGGGGGGGGAGTGTCTGGGTGTGGGGGGGGGGGAGTGTCTGGGTGTGGGGGGGGGAGTGTCTGGGTGTGGGGGAGGGAGTGTCTGGGTGTGGGGGAGGGAGTGTCTGGGTGTGGGGGGGGGGGAAGAGTTTCTGGGTGTGGGGGAGGGAGTGTCTGGGTGTGGGGGAGGGAGTGTCTGGGTGTGGGGGGATGTGGGGAGTGTCTGGGTGTGGGGGAGGGAGTGTCTGGGTGTGGGGGGGGGAAGAGTGTCTGGGTGTGGGGGGGGGAAGAGTGTCTGGGTGTGGGGGGGGGAAGAGTGTCTGGGTGTGGGGGGGGTGGGAGAGTGTCTGGGTGTGGGGGTTGTGAGGGACTGCCTGAGTGTGGAGAAGGCAGTGTCTAGGTGTAGGGGGGGTGGAGTGTCTGGGTGTGGAGGGGGGAGTGTCTGGGTGTGGGGGAGGGAGTTTCTGGGTGTGGGGGAGGGAGTGTCTGGGTGTGGGGGAGGGAGTGTCTGGGTGTGGGGGGGGGAGAGTGTCTGGGTGTGGGGGTTGTGGGGGACTGTCTGGGTGTGGAGAAGGCAGTGTCTAGGTGTAGGGGGGGGTGGAGTTTCTGGGTGTGGGGGAGGGAGTGTCTTGGTGTGGAGGGGGGAGTGTCTGGGTGTGGAGGGGTGAGTGTCTGGGTGTGGAGGGGTGAGTGTCTGGGTGTGGAGGGGTGAGTGTCTGGGTGTGGAGGGGTGAGTGTCTGGGTGTGGAGGGGTGAGTGTCTGGGTGTGGAGGGGGGAGTGTCTGGGTGTGGAGGGGGGAGTGTCTGGGTGTGGAGGGGGGAGTGTCTGGGTGTGGAGGGGGGAGTGTCTGGGTGTGGAGGGGGGAGTGTCTGGGTGTGGAGGGGGGAGTGTCTGGGTGTGGAGGGGGGAGTGTCTGGGTGTGGAGGGGGGAGTGTCTGGGTGTGGAGGGGGGAGTGTCTGGGTGTGGAGGGGGGAGTGTCTGGGTGTGGAGGGGGGAGTGTCTGGGTGTGGGGGAGGGAGTTTCTGGGTGTGGGGGAGGGAGTGTCTGGGTGTGGGGGAGGGAGTGTCTGGGTGTGGGGGGGTGGAGAGTGTCTGGGTGTGGCGGTTGTGGGGGACTGTCTGAGTGTGGAGAAGGCAGTGTGTAGGTGTATGGGGGGGTGGAGTTTCTGGGTGTGGGGTGGGGAGTGTCTGGGTGTGGGGGAGGGAGTATCTGGGTGTGGAAGGGGGAGTGTCTGGGTGTGGGGGAGGAAGTGTCTGGGTGTGGAGGGGGGGGAGTGTCTGGGTGTGGGGGAGGAAGCGTCTGGGTGTGGAGGGGGGGGAGTGTCTGGGTGTGGAGGGGGGAGTGTCTGGGATAGGAAGGGGGAGTGTCTGGGTGTGGAGGGGGGGGGAGTGTCTGGGTGTGGTGGAGGGAGTATCTGGGTGTGGGGGAGGGAGTGTCTGGGTGTGGGGGAGGAAGTATCTGGGTGTGGGGGAGGAAGTGTCTGGGTGTGGAGGGGGGGGGGGGAGTGTCTGGGTGTGGGGGAGGAAGTGTCTGGGTGTGGAGGGGGGGGAGTGTCTGGGTGTGGGGGAGGGAGTATCTGGGTGTGGAGGGGGGAGTGTCTGGGTGTGGAAGGGGGAGTGTCTGGGTGTGGGGGAGGGAGTATCTGGGTGTGGGGGAGGGAGTGTCTGGGTGTGGGGGAGGGAGTATCTGGGTGTGGAGGGGGGAGTGTCTGGGTGTGGAAGGGGGAGTGTCTGGGTGTGGAGGGGGGAGTGTCGGTGTGGGGTGGTGGGAGTGTCTGGGTGATCGGTGGGGTAGTGTCTGGGTGGGGAGGGATGGCAATGTCTGGTTGTGGGGGTAGTGTTTGGGTGGGGTGGGGGTGTGTGAGTGGGGCATGTTGAGCAGTTCCCACATGCGGAATGACGGAGAGGGAGTCGGGACTGTTGTGGGGACAGAAAGTGTATTTAAAAACGATATATTCTGCCAGTGTGCCTGAGTCAGTGGTTATTCAGATGCTGATGAGCAGCCTGCGATATTGTACCCTCATGGACTGTGAGCAATAGACAATTTGGTAGCTTGTGTCTACAATTAATAAATACATCACAGCCATTTTGTTGGGAGGTTTCCGATCACTTTCTGACTGTGAAAAGTCAGGAATGAGGCAAAGTTACAGACATCAAAAAAAAAAGTCTATTTTTTGCAACACAGAAGCTGCTGAGGCAGACTCAGAGTCAGAATGTGGAGCAGTTAGTCAGTTGAGCAAGGCAGCCCACCAAAGTGGGATAATGTATCTTGTTCATTGTGATATCTTCTGTGCAGCATCACACACACACACACACACACACACACACAAGATATCGCTACAGGAACTTGTCACATGACCCCTTATTGTTGTCACATCAGCAGTTGCATTACCACAGTAGTCCACTAGTTGGAGCAGTAGTGTGCTAAGAGGAGCTCTCCACTACATCACTTTTAAATGACTGCGTAAAGACAAAGGGGCCGAAATTCAGGGACATCAGAAAGCTGGCCCACCTATGATTTTTTTTACCTGGTTTTACTGTTGGGATCAATGAGTGATTTTCTGGACTTTCGAAATGTTTTTTACATCGGACTGGAAGTCGCTCATTTGGGGGCGGAAGTGTGGTGTTAAGTCCTGCTGCGGGGTGGAGGTTGAGGTGGGATCGAGTCTCCTCCGCTGTCACTCAGCGGCGGAGCGGTGGTGATGTCACAGCGCGTGTGCGTCACCACGCTCTCTCCCCTCCGTTAAACGGGAGCAAATCGGGGATCTTTTAGCTTCGGCCACTGGGCCATCAGGGAGGGTTTCGGCCGGGCCAGCGACCTGGCACCCGAGAGGGTGGGGGGGGGGGGGGGGGGGGGTGTGCCGGGCTGCCTGGTGGCGTCCCGGCCGAACCCGGGGGTATAATTGTCCAGCCGATCGGGAAGTCGGCCGGCAAAAATAAAAACATGGCGGCCGCAGCAGTGCGCCCTGCCCTTGAAGGGCCGCTGCGTGCGCACAGGCTAAGGTGCACGTACAGAAGTTGGTGTCGGGGGCACCGCGCGTTGGATCGGCGATTTGTTGAGGTGAATTTAGGTCGGATTGTTCTGGAGGTGCGGGGGAGCGGCGGTGCACACTTCGATGACGCGCTTGCGGCAGCAGCGGGGCGGAAGTGAGGACCATCAGAAAAATCCCCGAGCTGAATTTGGGTCGTGACGGCCCCTCAATTCCGCCGCAAAACGGGGGTAACGGGCCTCATCCCGATCCTGATTTTCGGCCTCAAGTTATATTGATGCAAAGAAGTGAATCCAATCAGAACTGTTGTCCCGAGTGACTGAAGTAAACAAGCTGGAGGTTTAGCATCAAGTCCAGTCTTGCCAGCTGTTGCTTGGCCCAGCTTTGGAGAGGTTGAAGAAATACAGGTGGCAAAGGCAGGAGTATTTGGTCTGGATCACGAGGAGATGTTACTGTAACATCTCTGGGCTGTGCCCCTGTACAAGTCGGTCTCGGGCAATGTCTGCTCCGGTAAAAGTTATCCATCATAGGTGGTCCCTCAAAACGAGGATGACTTGCTTCCACGCCAAAAAGGTGTTTCAGTGAAGGACCTAATATTCTGGATCCCGAACTAAATCTTGAAGGGTGGAAGATGCCTGTGCGTGGATTTTTTTTAATGTGTGGTGGCCGTTGCACACCAGCCACCACACGGGCTTGACAGAGCTGGGTCTTGATCCAGTGGCAAAGATTAACCAAGACGACTGGAGACCTGCGCTGCTGCATGGGCCCAGTGTGCACACATATTGTCGTGTGGGCTGGCCTGTGCTGCCCCTGGGCCCTCGCCTCTTCTGGGCCCAAACTCTCGCCTCTCCTGGGCCCCGATCACTTCCCTCTATGAACTCTTGCCGCTCCTTCGCCCTGACCTCGCCGCTCCTGTTGTACCTGCCCGCGCTGCAGTCAGCCGTCGCCCCCCCCTGCAGCAACATGCGCTGCTCCCTAAAGTAAAAGTATGAGACCCCTTAAAGGAATAACTAACGGCATTGAACCCAAGTAGGTATCTGCATCAGACCCTCGTACATCTTTCACGTCACACTGATGCACCTTTCCCAGCATTTTCCACTGGCTCTTGGGGCTTCTCGATATTCACGGCCATCCGCTTTCTACAATGCATCATTCGCAGTCTTCACTCTTTAGCTGCCAAGACCCAAGCTCTGGAATTCCCTCCCTAAACCTCTACCTCTCCACCTCTCTTTCCTACTTTGAAAAGCTCCTTAAAACCTCTCTCTTTGATCAAGCTTTTGGTCATCTGTCTTGATATATCCTTAAATACAAACAGGAATTGCTGAAAACACTCAGCGGGTCAGGCAGCATCTGTGGAGAGAGAAACCGAGTTAACGTTTCGGGTTAGAACTGAGTGAGAGGCCAACGACAGAGGGGTCAGAGTGGGAGTGGGGCGATTGCTTTGCAGAACATACATCTCCTTTCAGTCCGCAAGTGTAACTACGAGTTTCCAGTCGCCTGTCACTTCAATTCCCCGCTCCACACCCACCCTGACCTCCCCATCCTCGGTTTTACTACGTTAAAAGTGCTAGATAAATGCAAGTTGTTGTATCGTTGCACACTTTCCTGCTCTTCCCCAGTGCAATGGCAGACCCTGATTCTCAGTCTCGACTCCCTGCCTCAGTCCCGCGTCTCGGAGATGGGTATTGCAATGCAATTTTAAAAGAATCTGCACGTAGGACATTTAAAAAATGTTGGTTCTTAGGGCTCGAAATTCGATACCGCCCGAGTGCTGATTTTACCGCCAGGCCGTGCTCGCTGGAAAACGGGAAGGAAAGGCAAGAAAGAAAAAACCCTCAAACTCCCCCCACCCACACACAAACTCCCCCCACCCACAGACAAACTCCCCCCACCCGCGCACAAACTCCCACCACCCGCGCTCAAACTCCCCCCCCACCCACAGACAAACTCCCCCCACCCACAGACAAACTCCCCCCACCCACAGACAAACTCCCCCCACCCACAGACAAACTCCCCCCACCCACAGACAAACTCCCCCCACCCACGCACAAACTCCCTCCACCCACAGACAAACTCCCACCACCCACGCTCAAACTCCCCCCCCCACCCGCGCTCAAACTCCCCCCACCCACAGACAAACTCCCCCCACCCACAGACAAACTCCCCCCACCCACGCACAAACTCCCCCCACCCACAGACAAACTCCCCCCACCCGCGCACAAACTCCCCCCACCCACAGACAAACTCCCCCCACCCGCGCACAAACTCCCCCCACCCACAGACAAACTCCCCCCACCCGCGCACAAACTCCCACCACCCGCGCTCAAACTCCCCCCCCCCCACCCGCGCTCAAACTCCCCCCACCCACAGACAAACTCCCCCCACCCACACACAAACTCCCCCCACCCACAGACAAACTCCCCCCACCCACAGACAAACTCCCCCCACCCACGCACAAACTCCCCCCACCCACAGACAAACTCCCCCCACCCGCGCGCAAACTCCCCCCCCACCCGCGCGCACACTCCCCCCCCACCCGCGCGCACACTCCCCCCCCCACCCGCGCGCGCACTCCCCCCCCCACCCGCGCGCGCACTCCCCCCCCCACCCGCGCGCGCACTCCCCCCCCCACCCGCGCGCGCACTCCCCCCACCCGCGCGCGCACTCCCCCCACCCGCGCGCGCACTCCCCCCACCCGCGCGCGCACTCCCCCCACCCGCGCGCGCGCACTCCCCCCACCCGCGCGCGCGCACTCCCCCCACCCGCGCGCGCGCACTCCCCCCACCCGCGCGCGCGCACTCCCCCCACCCGCGCGCGCGCACATTCCCCCCACCCGCGCGCGCGCACATTCCCCCCACCCGCGCGCGCGCACACTCCCCCCACCCGCTCGCACATTCCCCCCACCCGCGCGCACACTCCCCCCACCCGCTCGCACATTCCCCCCACCCGCTCGCGCGCACACTCCCCCCACCCACCCGCGCACACACTCCCCCCACCCGCGCACACACTCCCCCCCCCCCACCCGCGCACACACTCCGCGCACACACTCCCCCCACCCACCCGCGCACACACTCCCCCCACCCACCCGCGCACACACACTCCCCTCACCCACACACACACACTCCCCCCACCCGCACACACACTTCCCCACTGTCACAACGAATGAAAAGATGAAATAGCTAAAGAACAAAACTTATCTTGCTCTCTGGGTGAATACGCTCGAGCATCGTGATGTTCCCTCCATGTTCCCCGGGCAGTACGGACGCCTGACCGTTAGGCATCTGTACAAACCGAATATCGCGGGAGTGGCGCCAAGGGGGCATTGCACGCTGGATGACGTCACCACGTGGGTGGCGCGTGAGTTCGGGGCACAGAAGAGCCGAGGGCCCAGGGGCAGCACGGGCCAGCCCACACTACGAAATGTGTGCGCACTAGGCCCGTGCAGCAGAGCTGGTCTCCAGTTGTCTTGGTTCAATCCTTGCCACTGGACCAAGGCCTAGCTCTGTCAAGCCCGTGTGGTGGCTGGTGTGCAACGGCCATCACACGTTAAAAAAATCCACACACAGGCATCTTCCACCCTTCAGGATATAGTTCGGGATCTGGAATATTAGGTCCTTCCTTGAAACACCTGTGAACTCATACCTTTTTTGGCGTGGAAGCAAGTCATCCTCGATACAAGGGACCACCTATGATGATGATGATCTCTTGGTGGCTCGACCAAAGAGCGGACTGAATTTCCCCAGTGCCGCGGATGCCGCTTATCGCCGACGGTAGGCCTCTGCTGCCCGTTAGCCGCCTAGCACCGGTGCTAACGTTATAACGGGAATTCCGACACCCTTAATGTTTTATGAACAGAATATCTACTTTGGGAGAAAAACCCTCAGACTTGCAGTTCGATGCCATTATTCTAAATAGGCAGTCGTGGCCAGGTGTAAACACCCAGTTGATAATTGACCAGCGGCTGCTCACTGCTGCTTTGTACACGTGTATTTATTCGTACTGTCCTTGAGTTGATGTTGAATGTACACGTTACCATACCATCTGATTTAAAAGTAACGACAAGCCGCACAGAATCAGGTCTCGAGCAAATTATGGCTGGTCTCAATGTCTCCTTCGGGTATTTCTTTGCTGTTGTGGCTTTGTGTGAGGTGATCAGGAGGATCTCCAAAAAGCTTCTGCCACTGAAGGTCTACTCCAGCTTACTGGTGGAGCTGGCCTCGTGTTTCCAACTGGGGGCCTGCTGGTTTGAGCTGCAGATGTTGGTCATTATCGGGCCATGGGGCGGTGGGTTTGGGATGGACGTGGTGATGACTCTGCTGTTTCTCCTTTACTCGATCCACGAAGCCACGTTCGACGGAGCTGAGGCCAACCCGCTGGTCACCGTTCAGGGACTGCTCCGCTCCAACTGTGCTGCGCTCTCCGGCATTCTGAAGATCTCGGCCCAGTTCGGGGGGATGCACTTGGCCAAGGCAGCTGCGAAACTGTACTGGTCCTGGGAGCTGACGGATTTGCACCTGATCCAGAACATGATGGACATGGACTGCAGCTCAGCCATCCAGACATCAGTCAGCCAAGCAGCCTTTGTCGAAGCGGCTTGTGCCTTCCTGTTCCACCTAGTTGTGATGAGATTCGAGGGAGTAGCTTTTGGATACAGGATCCTGGCCAAAGCCCTAACCATCTCTGTCCTGGTGCACATAGGTGAGAGTCTTCGAAAGCATTATACACGTATAATGTATGATCCATCAAACTGCTCGAGGAGAGTGGGAAGATGGGGAGGGGAAGGATCAGGGAAGGTATATGTTATGTTCAGAGTAATTGCATGACTGAATATTGTAAGCTCAAACTGTTGTGACCTTGGTCTCTTTAATGTAATTCCAGAGTGAGGAGGCAGCATGGTGGACTGCCTTTTATACCTGCTTGCCCGGAGTGTGCAGGTGACCCTTAGGTCTCCCACAGGTTCGCCCCCTGGTGGCAAGTCTTACACACTAATAAAGTTTACATACGTAACAATGTAGGGGCGGGGTGAATTTCTGCAATGCTCTAGATGATTACATCCCATCACTGTGATATTGTCCGGAAATGTATATACGACCATTTTTTTAGCAGGCCTGCAATCCGGTGAGTGAGAGGAGCGGTTGGGAGGGGTAGGGGGAGAGATGAGCGAGACCCAAGATGGATTATGGAATGAAATAAAGACAACAGATAGTGAATGTCATTATACTTTAGAGGGCTTGATGGTGGGAGTGGGCTGGTCCAGGTGCACCTATTATTCAATACAATTTCAGAGAATGGGCAGAGGGTGAGGGTGGGCAGTGGGGCCGGTGATGCCAGGAGAGGGGAATGGTACTGAATGTCCAAGAGCAACAGGTGTCGGTGGGCGTGAGGGAAACGTGGGCCATGGACTTGCCTGATGGGATGAGCTGAACGGTGATGCTCTGCCTCTGCAGGAAAAAATCAAAGAGCAAGTTATTATTTAAATGGAAAAAAATTGCAACGTGCTGCAGTACAGAGGGTCCTTGTGCATGAAACATAAAAAGTTAGTATGCAGGTACAGCAAATATTCAGGAAGGCAAATGGAATGTTGGCCTTTATTGCAAGGGGGAAAGAGTATAAAAGCAGAGAAGTCATGCTACAACCTACAGGGTATTGATGAGGCCACACCTGGAGTACCGTGTACAGTTTTGGTCTCCGTATTTAAGGAAGGATATACTTGCATTGGAGGTTGTTCAGAGAAGGTTCACGAGGTTGATTCCAGAGATGAGAGGGTTGACTTATGAAGATAGGTTGAGTAGGTTGGGCCTATATTCATTGGGGTTCAGAAGAATGAGAGGTGATCTTATAGAAACTTATAAGGTAATGGGGGAGCTCGACAAGGTGGATGCAGAGAGGATATTTCCACTCATAGGGGAAATTAAAACTAGGGGACATAGTCTTAGAATAAGGGGCTGCCGATTTAAAACTGAGATGAGGAGAAATTTCTTCTCAAAGGGTTGTAAATCTATGGAATTTTCTGCCCCAGAGAGCTGTGGAGGCTGGGTCATTGAATATATTTAAGGTGGAGATAGACAGATTTTTGAGCGATAAAGGGAGTAAAGGGTTATGGTGGAGCAGGCAGGGAAGTGGAGCTGAGTCCAGGATCAGATCAACCGTGATCTTATTGAATAGCGGAGCAGGCTCGAGGGGCCAAATGGCCTATTCCTGCTCCTATTTCTTAAGTTCTTCTGTCTTCCCGTGTATCCAACCTTCAACAAAGGGGCAAGAGATGAAGGTTGTCGGTACCAATGCATATTGGAAAATGCAGCATCCTATGTTGGCTAGTAGTTCTGGTACTGCACTGGAAATCCAGAGATCCTGACTTCAAATTACAGCAGGCAAATTGCAACATCAATCTCAAAACATCTGGTCATTTGAGGGCCAGCACCAGATGATGATGATGAATGACCATGAAAACTGCTGGACTGTTGTGAAAACCTAACTGATCCACTCAGTGGATGACACTTAATGCCCTCTGGACTCCATTGCTTGGGATGCCCACAACCAAAGAGCCTGGAAATCAAGCCATGGGTTTCTCAGAGATGCACAGGCTTCTGATGGAGAATCTTGTTACGGGCACTTCAAACACAACGACTGCTCCGGCGTTGGGGGCTTTAATCATTTTCTTGTAAATATTGTCATTTTTATGTTCTTAAATTGGCCCTGAAATTGCGGTCGGAGGCTTCCTGTGGGCAATTGCCTCCGACCTGAAACATTTCTACAAATTTACCTGGTGGTCCTGGAGGAGCGTATGACTCCGGTGGGGAGGCCTTCTCTTCCCGCACTGCGAAGCACGCTCCTGTCCTCCAGGTTCCCACGGAGACGGTGCAGTCACGTGTGACTGCCCAGCCAATCAGGTACAGTATTCCGCAGCTTTCTCATTAATAGCAATGGGAACTCCGTATCTACAAGTTCTCATTGTTTTTTTTTCATTAATAGCAAAGATACGACACACAGGTAATAAAAAATAAAAAACACACCTCACATAATTGAAATTAAAGTTAATAAATATCTGAGAGAAATTTGTTTTCCCCGAGTTTTTAAAACGTTTTTTAAAATTATGGTTAAAAATAAATGTAACGTAGTGGGCAGAGTTTTTAAAATAATACGTGTTTTTAAATTTAAATTTAATTATATTTTTGTATGTTTTTAAACTCTTACACCTGTAAAAGTAGGCTATGTGACTGCTTTTATCAGGCGCAAGAGTTTTGAGGACATTTGCCGGGCAAGATATGGGTAAATCCCGCCATCTTGCCCTTGCAAATGTCCTCGCTCCCGAGATGCAGAAGATCTGTCAGGCTCCAGCTTGACAGATCGGAAAAGCCGTTTTTTCAGATGCCTTCCCGGGTCCGTAGAAACTTCGTACGGAGCCGGGGAGGCTGGAATTTCAGGGCCATTATGTTACAAGCCATCAGCTTGGTGGGGAAAGCAATGTGGCAACCAAACACAAAATATGGAGTGATTTAATTGGTTCCCTTCTCCTTTTATTGTTGGTAGTTCCCGCTGACTGCCAATTTTGGATTTGTAGACGCTGTCAACTGTGAGGGATTATGGAGTGTCCTCCTCAAATTCAGCTGCCCTTAAAAATTTGTAACTATCCTGGGCCTGCTTCACAATGACATGCAAGCCGTGACCCTGACCAACGGATCCACTACAGACCTAATTCACATTCGGACTGGGTCAACAGGGCTGTGTCATCGCACCAACGCTCTTCTCGATCTTCCTCGCTGCAATGCTCCATCTCACTGTCAGTAAACTTCCCGCTGGAGTGGAGATAATCTACAGAACAAACGGGAAACTGTTCAACCTCTGCTGTTTCCAGGCCAGATCCAAAGTTGTCCCATCCTCTGTCATTGAACTACAGTACGTAGACGACGCTTGCATCTGCGCACACTCGGAGGCCAAACTCCAAGCCATTGTCAACACCTTCACCGAGGGCTCCGAAAGCATGGGCCTTACACCCGTAAGACAAAGGTCCTCTACCAACCTCCTTCCGCCACACAACACTGCTCCCTGATTATCAAAATCCACGAAGAAGCCTTGGACCATTTCCTATACCTCGGGAGTCTGCTGTCAACAAGGGCAGATGTCGATGACAAAGTCCAACATCACCTTCAGTGTGCCAGCACAGCCTTCAGTCGCCTGTGGAAAAGAATGTTCAAAGACGAGGATCTCAAACCCAGCACCAAGCTCATGGTCTACAGGGCTGTAGTGATGCCCGCCCTCCTATATGCTTCAGAGTTATGGACTATGCACAGCAGACATCTCAAAGCACTGGTGAAGTACCATCAACGCTGCCTCCGGAAGATCCTGCAAATCCATTGGCAGGATAGGCGCTCCAATGTCAGTGTTCTCGCTCAGGCCAACATCCCCAGCATCAAAGCATTGACTACGCTCAATCAGCTCCGTTGGGCGGGCCACGTCGTCCGCATGCCCGACACAAGACTCCCAAAACAGGCGCTCTACTCAGCACTCCGACAAGGAAAGCGGGCCCCAGGTGGGCAGAGGAAATGCTTCAAGGACAAAGCCTCCTTGAAAAAGTGCAACATCCCCATCGACACCTAGGAATCCCTGGCCCAAGACTGCTCAAAGTGGAGGAAAAGCATCCGGGAACACCTTGAGTCTCTTCGCTGAGAGTAAGCTGAAGCCAAGCGTCGACAGCGGAAGGAGTGCGCGGCAACCCAGGCTCCCCATCCACCCGTCCCTTCAACCACTGTCTGCGCCACTGTGACAGAGACTGTAGGTCCCGCATTGGTCTCACCAGTCATCTGAGAACTCATTGTTAGTGTGGAAGCAAGTCGTCCTCGACTCCGAGGAACTGCCTAAGAAGAGAAGCCATCCACTGGGCTTACCATAGCAACATGGGGTGCTGCATTTTCCAATATGCATTTGTATCAACAACTCCCAGAATATTTAATGATTGACAGAAAGACCGGCCATTCACAGTTGTTAAACTAATTTATCAGATCGATCTTTAAACTGTTTGTTTATATTTTGGTTTGGAGTGCTCGCTGAAGTCACTCCACACAATTGTCCTTTTCGATAGGCTTTATTGATAAGTCACCGATTCAACAGTGAAACAGGTCATAAAGTCCTGTAAACAAGCTATCTTCAATATGCCAAAAAGAACAATCTCGGAGCTACCAGTCTGCTAACCTGGATCAATTCAATCTTGAATGCCTACTCCCGGGGCTGTACTCACCCAAGATGCGCAAAGTCTCACCTTTTAAACATGTAAGGAGCACCTGACCACGGGCACATCTACCCTCCTCACTCTTCACTATATTTCCAAGTTTCATGTCATCTGCAAATTGTGAAATTGTGCCCCGTGCACCTAGATTCGATCTGAGGTGAGCAAAGCAAACACAGTATCTTTTCCAGTAGCCAATCAGAAAGCAATTATCTTCACAGCCTTTAAGCAGAACTCTTAGAAACTTCTTCCGAAATCATTTTGGTGAAGCTATGCTTCTCTTCCACCTTCCTCACTTCCATATCACAGCACCCCCTCCTCGCAACAGCATTCCCTCTAACTCGCCCTGAACAACACCTCACAGAATCTGTTCCTCTGAAATAGATACAGAAATACTCAGTGCTTCCATTGACATTGATAAAATCTATTTTATCAACATAGCAAAACAGATAATCTGGTCATTATAACATTGATGTTTGTGGGAGCTTGCTGTGCGCAATTGGCTGCTGCATTTCCCATATTACAACAGTGACTACACTCCAAAAGTACTTCATTGACTGTAAAGTGCTTTGAGATATTTTGAAGTCGTGAAAAGCGCTATATAAATGCAAGTCTTTTTTTTCTTTTTTATCTGATGAGTAATTTGAGACTTAACGTGTGGTGAGTGTAGCGTGCTTGAGAGGAACAGGTGACTGTGGACCCAAGGTTCCCAAAGCTCTCCACCACTGGGGTTTTCCTCACCTCATGTCTGGCTCTGTTGTAGACTCATTGATCGAGATTGATGGCTGTGATTGGTCAACAACTCCATTAAATATTTAATGGAAATCATGTTTGACAAATTTGCTGGAGCTTTTTGAGGATGTAACGAGCAGGGTAGATAAGGGGAAACCAGTGGATGTGGTGTATTTGGATTTCCAGAAGGCATTCGATAAGATGCCACATAAAAGGTTACTGCACAAGATAAAAGCTCACGGGGTTGGGGGTAATATATTAGCATGGATAGAGGATTGGCTAACTAACAGAAAACAGAGTCGGGATAAATGGATCATTTTCCGGTTGGCAACCAGTAACTAGTGGGGTGCCGCAGGGATCGGTGCTGGGGCCTCAACTATTTACAATCTATATTAATGACTTGGATGAAGGGACCGAGTGTAATGTCGTCAAGTTTGCTGATGATACAAAGATGGTGGGAAAGCAAGTTGTGAGGAGGACACAAAAAATCTGCAAAGAGATATAGACAGGCTAAGTGAGTGGGCAAACATTTGGCAGATGGAGTATAATGTGGGAAAGTCTGAGGTTATTCATTTTGGCAGAAATGTTTTTAAAAAAATGATAATTTAAATGGAGAAAAATTGCAAAGTGCTGCAATACAGAGGGACCTGTGGGTCCTTAGAAACATAGAAAATAGGTGCAGGAGCAGGCCATTTGGCCTTCGAGCATGCTGCACCTATTCAATATGATCATGGCTGATCATGCAACTTCAGTACCCCATTCCTGCCTTCTCTCCATGCCCCTTGATCCCTTTAGCCGTAAGGGCCACATCTAACTCCCTTTTGAATATATCTAACGAACTGGCCTCAACAACTTTCTGTGGTAGAGAATTCCACAGGTTCACAATTCTCTGAGTGAAAATGTTTCTCCTCATCTTGGTCCTAAATGGCTTATCCCTTATCCTTAGACTGTGACCCCTGGTTCTGGACTTTCCCAACATCGGGAACATTCTTTCTGCATCTAACCTGTCCAATCCCGTCAGAATTTTATGTTTCCATGAGATCCCCTCTCATTCTTCTAAATTCTAGTGAATATAAGCCTAGTCGATCCAGTCTTTCTTCATATGTCAGACCTGCCATCCCGGGAATCAGTCTGGTGAACCTTCGCTGCACTCACTCAATAGCAAGAATGTCCTTCCTCAGATTAGGAGACCAAAACTGTACACAATATTCAAGGTGTGGCCTCACCAAGGCTCTGTACAACTGCAGTAAGACCTCCCTGCTCCTATACTCAAATCCTCTCGCTTTGAAGGCCAACATGCCATTTGCCGCCTTCACTGCCTGCTGTACCTGCATGCCAACTTTCAATGACTGATGTGCATGAAACACAAAAAGTTAGTATGCAGGTACAGCAAGTAATCAGGAAGGCAAATGGAATGTTGGCCTTTATTGCAAGGGGGGATAGAGTATAAAAGCAGACAAGTCCTGCTACAACTGTACAGGATATTAGTGGGGCCACACCTGGAGTACTGTGTACAGTTTTGGTCTCCTTATTTAAGGAAGGATTTACTTGCATTGGAAGCTGTTCAGTGAAGGTTCATTGGGTTGATTCCTGAGATGAAGGGGTTGACTTATGAAGAAAGGTTGAGCAGGTTGGGCCTGTACTCATTGGAGTTCAGAAGAATGAGAGATGATCTTATTGAAACATGTAAGATAATGAGGGGGCTCGACAAGGTGAATGCAGAGAGGATGTTTCCACTCATAGGGGAAACAAAAACTAGGGGACATCGTCTCAGAATAAGGGACCGCCTATTTAAAACTGAGATGAGGAGGAATTTCTTCTCTGAGGGATGTAAATCTATGGAATTATTTGCCCCAGAGAGCTGTGGAGGCTGGGTCATTGAATATATTTAAGGTGGAGATAGACAGATTTATGAGTGATAAGGGAGTAAAGGGTTATGGGGAACGGGCAGGGAAGTGGAATTGAGTCCATGATCAGATCAGCCATGATCTTATTGAATGTCGGAGCAGGCTCGAGGAGCTAAATCGCCTACTCCTGCTCCTATTTCTTGTGTTCTTAAGGGCCCAACATTGGCCATGATTTGCATCAATTTTTTTGGAGTAAGTTGTTTTTTCTGGCGTAAGTTAGAAAATGCCAATTTCCCCCCAAATTTGCTCCAGAGTAAGTCGGTTAGGTACGATTTTTTTTCGGTCAGTTTTTTTTTAAAAAGGGTGCGTTCCCAGACACTTACGCCAGTTTTGACCATTTATGCCACTTTGGCTAGCAAAAACTTACTCCAAATCCACTTAGGTCAGCGTATGTGGCCAGCTCTGAAAAACCTTGCGGGCAATTAAGAAAAAGCAACGCACATTCGGCAGACATTAGGGCAGGGATGGGGGAAGAAAGGGAACTGGAGAGAACCTCAACAACCAAGCAGCAAATATTAAGGAAAAGCTCAAACCATTCAAATACAATAAAAAAAGGTAAATCGTGCCTTATCTTTAAAGTCTGCCCAGGAAAGGCACCAAAACTCTCCTCCTCCCCCCTCCCCCCCAAAACTCTCCTCCTCCCCCCTCCCCCCCAAAACTCTCCTCCTCCCCCCTCCCCCCCAAAACTCTTCTCCTTCCCCCCTGCAATCAAAAGTCTCAAGCATAACCACTAAATAAAAAATAAAAACAAAGTCCTTACCTGCCCAGGAACTCAGTGTGCTGGCCGGCCTGTGCGGGAGGTCACTCGGCCAGGGATAGGGTACGGCGAGGTCGGGGCGTCCCTTCGGCCTGGGAATAGGGGCTGTGAGCATCGGGTCCTGCTCTCAGCCCACAGGACATGCTGGGAGGGCAGGAGCATGCGCGCAGTGTTTTCTGCATTGGCCTATTGCTCCACCCCCCCCTTCAGCCTCCACGCCACGCCACGGCTCCGAGGACTCCGAAGAGCGGCCAGGATGGGACCCCTTTTTTCTGGCGCCCTTCCAGGGCGCAAAGTCGCCGCGCTTCAGGTCAGCGCTCCGAAAAAAGGGGTTGGGCAACGTTGGGCCCTATGAGAGGATTGGCTGGAGAGTCTCAGGATAAGTGGTCGCCCATTTAGGACTGAGATGAGGAGGGATTTCTTCACTCAGAAGGTTGTGAATCTTTTGAATTGTCTGCCCCAGAGGGCAGTGAATGCTGAGTCTTAAGTATATTCAAGGCTGATGTTAGATCTTTTAATTTCCAATGAAATACGAACTCCGATTGTAGTTTTAATGTAACTTTATTTCTGGCAGACAGCAACAAGCTTCTGGCTTTAAGCCAGGTCTTTGTCCTTCTGAGACCACATGGTCAAAATGGCTGTACTTATACCTGGATCAATTTACAGAAAAGAACTCGCCTTCTTTGACCTTATTGGCTCAATTAATAATCTTTTAACCTTTTAATTGGCTCGCTACCCAAGGGTCCTAAAATGTCAAGTTGATTGATGACTTAATGCAACATGCTGAACTGCATGTAGCAGCCTTGACTTGGGGGGTCTGTGAATTTTCACAGTCTGTCTAAATGCAGCCTGTTTAAATTCTCTATCAATACCCCCCTTTGATTCTTTCACAAACTGAATCATAAAACATCAGGTATCACTGGTTAAACATTCTACAAAATAATTTCATACATGTTAATAGAGTTTCCTTCTAAAATTTGTTGATGTGTTTTGCCACATGTCCCGACTAGTAGCTTCCACACAAATTTACACCAACCCGAGTTCCATCGTGGCCACAATGGAAGTCTGGTTTTAGTAGGTTAATTAACCTTATTCCAATTTAGTCCAAATCAATATTTTAGTTCAACCAGTAAACAACCTTTCCTTAAGCATAACATACCCCTGTGCCACGTACAGATGGTCTGCTGGGACCTGCAAGGTGTCTCACCTGCGGGACAGCAGCTACAGCCACCTGGTCGCAACAACATTTAATCAACATAAACAAACAATATAAAAGTAAAACAATTACAACAAATAGAATTAAATCTTCCACCAATGAAGTTCCTATTGAACCTAGCCATTCAGTGGCTCCACTCCACAAAGTGAATGATGGGGGTTGCTTAAGTTTTTCTACCTCCTTTTGGATATGCTCCGCTAAGTGGGTAATTTCTTCGGAGCTATCTGGGATATATGTGCAACACTCAGTTCCGAGTAGGGCGTAAGGACCTCCCTTTTCAGCCAGGATGTAATCAAGGGCCGGTCTATTCTGTAGGGCTACTGTGTGGATTGCTACCATTTCTGCATTAATTTTAACTAGGGCCTCTGAGGTATCATTGGCTACACGTTCCACAACGGATGCCATGTTAATGGATTCCCTTGCCAGTTTGGCGGTCCCATACCCAGGGATCAGGATGGCAAAGAACCTCTCTGTTCCTGTGATAGCTCTCTTAGGACGGTGTAACTGTTCCAACAGTGACTTTATATGATACATATAAGGCACAATGTAGGCTAAATAGCAGGATCCCGTCCAATTCTGGGGCAGCCAAGGGTAGGCCTTGTGGCCACACACCCAATAGATGCCATTATAGGCAATGAAGGTTAGTTGTTTCTTTGTCAGCAACACTCCGGGGCCTGTCTAGGCTTTTCCATCTGTTTTATTCAGAATCCCCGTTACGTTAAAAATTCCCACATCGGCCCAGTTTGGACGGTTCCGTGGCTTGATTATATTATAATTCCGGGAGCAGTTACTATACCCCATATTTTGGCCTCCTTTGATGTTTCTAATCAGACAGACCGATTCCCCCGGTCTTCCTATTCCTGTTGTATTAGTGATAACAAAAAATGGGGGTCGTTTGGAATTATTGTAGCATGGTTGGTATCCCCCTTCAAAGGTAGTCAGATTGTAACCTGCTGACTTCCATTTACGTGCCCAGTTTTCCGTATCCTGAAACGCATTGCCTGTTTTATTTTGATTAATTATCCACTCAGCCATTTCCGAGATATTCAAGGGAACTGGCCTCAAGGGAATCCCTCCCTTTGAGTGAATAGGAATATGCGCACACACCCAACAACTAGAAATGTTACCTTGTTTGGCATAAATGTATGACATATATAAAAAGGTATTCACATGTAATTCCCTTGCTACTCTACTATTTCCCTTTGGTGCAGAGGGTCGGCTAGTAAGAAGTAGGCCTATGCCTAGAATACCTACAATCAATAATACAGTAAATTTATACATTTTCGCAAAAAGTAATTGTCCTTATTAGATTTCGGCTTCAGTTACGGGTGCTCGTTTAATGTGTGAAGCGTGGATCCAGGCTTTCTTTCCTTGGACTTTAACAGCTGCCTGGGTGGTCAATAACACTTGATAAGGTCCCTCCCACTTGGCACCCAAAGGTTCTTTATGCAACTTTTTCACATACACCCAGACTCCCGGGATGATGTCGTGTCCTCCTTCGGGTGGATTACCCCAAGCTGCCGATACCTGTCGGGAAACAGAACTAATAGCATTGGTTAGGTTCTGACAGTATGATAACAAAGTGTCACTCATTAAGTGAACATCAGCTTTCCGTAAATCGATAGTTCCTGGCAGCGACATGGGTCTTCCTGTTATAATTTCAAACGGGCTTCGACCTGTAGTTCTGTTCGGGGTTGCCCTAATGCTACATAGCACTATTGGTAGTGCCTGGTGAGGCGGCATCTTTAGCTGCCTGGTCGGCTAGGGCATTTCCCTGTGCTTCAATGGTATTTTCCTTGGTATGGGCCTTACACTTCAGGATGGACACTTCCTGAGGTAATTGTATGGCCTCCAGTAAGTCTCGGACTTCTTTTCCATTTCAGATAGGTGTACCAGCAGCAGTGAGGAATCCTCTTTTCCGCCACAACAGACCAAAGTCGTGAGCGACTCCAAAAGCATAACGCGAATCTGTGTAGACATTAGCTGTCTGTCCTTCTGCTATTCGACATGCTTCTGACAGGGCCCGTAACTCGGCCTGTTCTGATGTTCCTGAGGATAAACATCCTTTTGCCACTACCTCATATAAGGTTGTAACTGCCCATCCTGCTTTTCTGGTACCATTGTCAACAAAGGAGGAACCATCTGTAAACAGGATGAGGTCTGGGTTGTGCAGAGGCTCCTCTGCTGCTAAGGCTGCTTCTTCTGTTTCTTTTAAAATCTCCACGCAGTCATGCTCTTCACATTCTCCCCCCTCTTGCTCCCTCGATTCTGACATCGGGAGCATAGTTGCGGGATTAACCGGGCTGGCCCGGACGATATGGAGATTAGGAGCTTCCAAAACTGATGTCCAGCGGGTCCATCTAGCTGCCGTCACCTGAGACATTCTAGTCATAGACAGCAAAGCGTATACGGTGTGGGGACACTTGACAATCAGCTTTTGGTCGAGGACTAGACCCGCAGTGATCATTACCGCTCGACATGTAGCTTCCATGGCCCTTAGGCAACTTCCCCATCCGAGGGTTCCGCATCTAGTTTTGCCGAATAATAGCCAATAGGTCTTTGCCGATCCCCATGTTCTTGTGTCAGTATAGCTGTCATATATCCTTCTTTCTCATGGACAAACAGGGTAAATGGCTTACCACTGTCGGGGATTCCCAGAGCCGGTGCCAAATACAAAGCCTTTTTCAAACTCAGGAAGGCCTCTTGCTGTTCCTGAGTGAGGGTGATGGCTTCTTTAGAGGCACGTTTCCCTTTAAAATATCATTCAATGGCTGAGCAAGCTGTGTGAAGGAGTCAATCCAATTTCTGTTAAAGTTACACAATCCCAAAAAAGACCTTAGTTCCTGAATAGTGGTGGGGTTTTTAGCAGCCCGAATGGCTGCAGTTCTATCCTGGGTAAGTTCTCTCTTTCCTTGTGAAATCTTTTGTCCCAGGTATACAACCTCTTCTTGGGATATTTGTGCTTTGTCGATGCTGGCTTTATGTCCTTTCAGCCGAAGGTGGTCCAGCAAAGCTCGTAAATCTTGTTCATGCTGTTCTTCCGTGTTTGAAGCTAGCAGGATATCGTCTACATATTGAATGACTGTGGATGACAGGGGAGGTAATTCTCGCAAATGGCTTTGTAAAGCCATGTGGAATACCGTAGGGCTGTTGTGGAAACCCTGCGGTAACCGGGTCCAAGTATACTGTTGTCCTTGAACCGTGAAAGCAAACCACTGTCGAACCTCCGGTGCCAGAGGCACCGACCAAAATCCGTTGGCCATATCTATAACCGAGAAATATTTATGTTCTGGTTTGAGGGCATTAGAAATGGTGGAGGGATCTGCGACCAAAGGAGCTTTTTGATCAATACACTGGTTAGCTTTCCTATAATCAACAGTCAAACTCCAAGTCTCATTAGATTTCTGTACCGGCCACACGGGGCTATTGGAGGAGCTATGCGTTTTAATAAGCACCCCTTGTTTCTCCAATTGCTGAATAACCGGTAAGATTCCCGCGATGGCAGTTGGACTGATGGGATACTGTTTCGTGCATGGAGGCTTGGTCCCGGTAAATGACGCAGGCTCCATCTGGAGTAGGCCACAATCGTTCTTATCTTTAACCCATATCGGGTGTTCCTTCAATTCTTCTTTCTTCAAAGTTCGAATTGACCATGTCACCCGACCATCCTCGAAATGCAACGATGAATCTATTTGGATTAGAACGTCCATTCCCAAAAGGGGTTGATCTACTGGGCCTATCCAGACCGGCGTGGTTAGTTCATGTGGACCCAGCCCTATAAGTACTGGTGATGTCCTTTTAATTTCCGTTTTATGGCCCCCAACTCCATAGGCTGTACGTGCCCTACCATCCAACGGCAAAAAGTCTCCATATTGTAGGGGTAAGCATGTTAATTCCGCCCCTGTGTCTAAAAGACAGTCCACATCCTTATCGCCCACCCTCACAGTTATACTTAGCCCATCTCCCCTCTGTTGTATTAGTGCGAGGAGGGGGGCCAGGGTGGGCTCTAATCGTTTTTTGCTATCCCAAGTAACTCCTTCTGTTGTTGTATTGTCAGTCGCTTAAATGCTTCTATGAGGTCGTTATCTTGTGACAAGCCTGGCTTGTTGGCTGAATTGTATCCCTGGCTGCGTCCTCTTCCCCAGCCACGACCTTTCTGTTTTGCCCTGCACGTCTTGGCCCAGTGACCTTCTTTCCCACAATAATGACATTTTCCGGGTAATTTTCCTAATAACTGTTTATCGGAATCCTGGGATTTCCATCCCATAGCCTGTACAGCTCGGACTTTAGCTCCCATATCCTGATCTAATTGGTTACATCGATCCACCAATGGTGCAAAGGTAGTTCCTCTACCTTCCCAGTCCGGTAACACTACCTTAAGCATTTTGGACAGTTCTGGCTTTAGACCTGCCACGAAAGCTGCTTTCAGGGGTCCAAACACTTGTTCATCCATTTCCTCATCCGTATTATTCATACCCGAATGTTCTAGCCATGTGCATCTAAACCGCTCGTCATACTCCAGGACCTCCTCTGTTCCTTTCTGTTGGCAGGCTGCAATTTTCCCCAGTCTGTCTTAGCTGGACTGAAGGCTTGCAGCCAGTGTTTAATCGCCTCCCATCCTGCGTCTAATTCTTGCTCATCCTGCCCCAAAGCAGCTTCTACCTTGTCGTGCAATTTTCTTCCCTGTGTTTTTGGCAGCATTATGGTCAAAATTTGCACTCCGTCCCAGGGATGAAGTTGATATATATTTCTTAGGCGGTCCAATTGGTCCCACATTTTCACTCCCCCTTTCTTTGGATTGGGCAATTCCTTGGACCATTTATCAATTTTCTCTGGGTCTGCCGGATCATGAACTAAGTATTTTTCGTACACCCTTTTCCTCGTTTTTTTGGTTCCGCCCTCATCCGCAGTCTCTTCTGATTTGACTACAACTCGTCTTTTTTTAAACGGGGCAAAGCGCACCCCTAATTCTTCATCATCCTCCGACCCTGTATCGTCAGAGGATTCAGAATCCGTATCTATTCCTCGGTCGTGTCTTCGGGTTTGCGCTTTTAATTTATCCAAACATGAGTACCCTGGGAATTGACCGATACATTTTCCTTTTCCTATTACTGTCTCTTGACCTAATGATTTTTTCCATTCTTTAATTTCACCTTTAAGATCTTTAACTTCCGCTTCCGACTTTTCAAGTTCAAGTTTTTTCTGTCGCAGCTGTGCACAAACAGCTTGCAATTGATCCTTTGTACTGGTCAGTTCTCGATCATGTTGGGAACGCATTATAATTTCATTCCGGTTTCGAATCTGTCCCATAACCGCTAGGGACCATCTAGTTCCCTCTTTATTTTTCATACGGGTCGTTTTTCCCCAGACCCTTTTAATCTCGTCCAAGGACCATTGTCCTTTGGAGGTTCCGTACTTTTGTTCGATCTTCATACAGGTTTTAGATAAGTTGAATTGTTGCTCTATGTATTCTTTCAACTGTTCGAGAATTAAATCTATCGAAACTTCAGGTGGTGCTTGCCCACCTTTAACAGTTGTAGGAAATTCTTTGCTCTTATCTCCTGCTGCCATAATACTGATTTCTTTACTGGGGTCTCGAGTCGTAGGCTTTCTAGCCGATCAATAGGTCGGTGATTAATTAACTAACACACCGCCGAAGTTTAGACGTCTATGGGACCTCGAGCCGACTACCAATCGGAGGGTTCGCAAACCGGAGGCTTTCGGAATCGTGTAGAAGGAGAGACAAATTTAGACTTTTGACTGAGGACTTTTATAAAGAGGAGTCCTTACCTCAGTATGTAGGTCCGATGTCCAAAATTCAGTTTCTTTCCTCAGCGATCCTGTTCGTGATGCCAAAATTGTTAGATCTTTTAATTTCCAATGAAATACGAACTCCGATTGTAGTTTTAATGTAACTTTATTTCTGGCAGACAGCAACAAGCTTCTGGCTTTAAGCCAGGTCTTTGTCCTTCTGAGACCACATGGTCAAAATGGCTGTACTTATACCTGGATCAATTTACAGAAAAGAACTCGCCTTCTTTGACCTTATTGGCTCAATTAATAGTCTTTTAACCTTTTAATTGGCTCGCTACCCAAGGGTCCTAAAATGTCAAGTTGATTGATGACTTAATGCAACATGCTGAACTGCATGTAGCAGCCTTGACTTGGGGGGTCTGTGAATTTTCACAGTCTGTCTAAATGCAGCCTGTTTGAATTCTCTATCAGCTGAGATAGATAGATTTTGAGTCTAGGGGAATGGAGGAATATGGGGATCGGATGGCAAAGTGGAATTGGAGATGAAGGTCAGCCATGATTGTATTGAATGGCAGAGCAGGCTTGAGGGCTATAGGTACCTACTCCTGCTCCTAATTCTTAGGTTTTTATCATGCAATTTCCAGGTTGGTAGAGAGTGAATAGATGGATCAAGGTCTTTTTCTGTCGGGCAATTGCTATGTTCCTATGTTTTTATGAAGGGTCCACTCCCCCAATTTTAACCTGTCCTTTCCTTTTACAGGTGCTGTTGTTTCTGCTATGTACTTCCATACTTTCTGTTTCCATTTCAGAGTTTCAGTGCTTCAAGTATCCTTTCATGTCTGTGTAGATGCATAAATCAGAGCCTGTGATTGTGTGTGTGGGACATGCTCTGGAGCCTGATTTATTGGCTTGCAATGTTGGCCATGTCCTGCGATGGGTTAAGAGAAGGAACTGAATTTGGAGCTGTGGCTGGTGTTTAATTTGTTGTTGTGATCTCCTCTGCAGCTGGCCCGTATACCACAGCTCTGTTTAACCCAGCACTTGCATCCTCAGTCACATTCCACTGCTCAGGAAACACCTTGTCAGAATACATGATCGTCTACTGGCTCAGTCCATTCATAGGTGAGTAACAGCGGTCACCTTCCTACTTCATGGGGCCTGAGTGACTCCGTGCTAGACCTGAACCTATCCCTGCTCTGTGTTCATAATGGTCAATCCATCTGGATTGTTGGTTTATGTGCTGCTCACTTTAATATCGTGTCATTTTGTGTCTGTCACGTGTCCATGTGACTGCACCTCTGTGTGATGATACTGTCTGACTCTATCTGTCTGACTGTCTCTGTCTGACTCTTTGTCTGACTCTGACTCTCTCTCTCAAACTCTCTCTGTCTGACTCTCTGTCTGACTCTCTCTCTCTCTGTCTGACTCCTCTGTCTGACTCCTCTGTCTGACTCCTCTGTCTGACTCCTCTGTCTGACTCCTCTGTCTGACTCTGTCTCTCTGTCTGACTCTCTCTGTCTGACTCTCTCTGTCTGACTCTCTCTGTCTCTCTGTCTGACTCTCTCTGTCTGATTCTCTCTGTCTGTCTCTCTCTCTGTCTGACTCCTCTGTCTGACTCTCTCTGTCTGTCTCTCTCTCTCTCTGTCTGACTCCTCTGTCTGACTCTGTCTCTCTGTCCGACTCTCTCCCTGTCCGACTCTCTCCCTGTCCGACTCTCTCCCTGTCCGACTCTCTCCCTGTCCGACTCTCTCCCTGTCCGACTCTCTCCCTGTCCGACTCTCTCCCTGTCCGACTCTCTCCCTGTCCGACTCTCTCCCTGTCCGACTCTCTCCCTGTCCGACTCTCTCCCTGTCCGACTCTCTCCCTGTCCGACTCTCTCCCTGTCCGACTCTCTCCCTGTCCGACTCTCTCCCTGTCCGACTCTCTCCCTGTCCGACTCTCTCCCTGTCCGACTCTCTCCCTGTCCGACTCTCTCCCTGTCCGACTCTCTCCCTGTCCGACTCTCTCCCTGTCCGACTCTCTCCCTGTCCGACTCTCTCCCTGTCCGACTCTCTCCCTGTCCGACTCTCTCCCTGTCCGACTCTCTCCCTGTCCGACTCTCTCCCTGTCCGACTCTCTCCCTGTCCGACTCTCTCCCTGTCCGACTCTCTCCCTGTCCGACTCTCTCCCTGTCCGACTCTCTCCCTGTCCGACTCTCTCCCTGTCCGACTCTCTCCCTGTCCGACTCTCTCCCTGTCCGACTCTCTCCCTGTCCGACTCTCTCCCTGTCCGACTCTCTCCCTGTCCGACTCTCTCCCTGTCCGACTCTCTCCCTGTCCGACTCTCTCCCTGTCCGACTCTCTCCCTGTCCGACTCTCTCCCTGTCCGACTCTCTCCCTGTCCGACTCTCTCCCTGTCCGACTCTCTCCCTGTCCGACTCTCTCCCTGTCCGACTCTCTCCCTGTCCGACTCTCTCCCTGTCCGACTCTCTCCCTGTCCGACTCTCTCCCTGTCCGACTCTCTCCCTGTCCGACTGTCTCTGTCTGACTGTCTCGGTGGAGAGACGCATTTAAACATACAATTCTTTACCTTTCTGAGGGCTGCTTTAGGGTGAGCCACACACCAGGCTGAACTGCGATCTGAGCTGCTCTCAGCTGGAATTATGGGAAAGGCACTACACCTGGCCACAGTGCCTCTGGTTAGGAGGCAAATCGGCCCGAGTTCACACTCCTGATCACCAATCAGTGACTGTATGTGAGTGAGTGCGTGCATGTGTGTGTGTGTGCGTGTTTGAGCTTGTGAGTGAGTGTATGTGTGTTTGAGCATGTGTGTGTTTGAGTTAGTGGGTGGGTGTGTGTGTGTTTGAGTGTGTGTGGTGTGAGTGTGTGTATGTGTGTGTGGTGTGAGTATGTGTAAGTGTGTGGTGTGTGTGTGGTTTGTGTGTGTGTGTGTGAAACAGATCAAACATCCCACTGACTTTCTGCCTGGAATACCACTTGCACAATGGGCACTTAGGTCAGATACTGGGACCACCTGGCAGTTGTGGATCTGCACCATCAGTCAGTCAATACCTTCAGGAGAGGGGAGAATATTGTCAGAAAATGAGGAAAAATATACTTCAATGTCAAGTGATTGTGTGGGTTAGATTGGGAGCATGGAGTGATCGGTGAGAAATCCTGATTCACAAGGAAATGTACCTTTGGATATCTGCGGGTGGATTGTTGGACTTCCAGCGGATTTAATGGATGTCTTGAGTCATCGCGGACGATCAGTCTGCTTGGCAGGGCCTTTACGATTAGTAACGAGGCCGACAGCTCCCAAACGTACTCGGGGCACCCATTGCTAATTCTCGAACTGACACCAGTCCCATCTGTTGCAGCAACGATTCTGGCCGTCTTTCTGTTCAATGGGAACATTCCTCTGCTTTTCTGCAAGAATCTCCTCTATTCCCAAAGGACAAAGTACAAAATTCCCAAAGGGAAATCAACACTAGATCCAGAAGAGAATAAGGCAATCAACAGGCACGGACAGAGGACTCCTGGAAGAGGGGCCCAGGAAATGATCACTGGACAGAAAAAGAAAAGTGAGATCTGAGAGAGTGGATTTGGGGAGTCTGTGTGTAAACAGTGTGTTTTACTTAGTGTAATGATCTGGGATGCACTGCCTGAAAGGGTGGTGGAAACAGATTCAATAGAGGATTTCAACAGCAAATTGGATATATACTTGAAAAGGGAAACAATGTACAGGGATAGAGGGAAAAGGCGGAGGAGTGGGATAATTGGATAGCTTGTTCAAAGAGCCGGCACAGGCACGGTGGGCCAAATGGTCTCTGGTGTTGTAAGATTCGGTGATTTTAGAATTGGTGGTTGAGTGGTATTTTAATACCCTGGGGGAAAACTTCGGGTCGTTTGCGTCTCTTGGGGGCGCGAAAGGGGCACAAACGACTTTTCGCCCGGGTGCAGCAACGTTACTGACTCCCACGAAATTCCGTGGGTGTTTAGCGGTGGCAGTAACCGGTAGCGCCCCACTTCTACTGGTAACGCCCACTCCTAGCGGTAACGCCCCGCTACGTTACGCCGGCGATGACGGTATCTTCACCAAGCGCAGCGACCAGTTTTCGTCCTGGAGCGAAGATTCGGTGTTGCCCCCTGAAGCAGCCGCGGACAATGCCAGCAACAGCTTGGCGGGCGGAAATTAAAGGGGAGGTGCGGCAGTAAAACAAAATGGCCGACTGACCGCTCGCGGCCTTCTGGTTAGTAGATCACGGGGTCCGTGCCGCGATGTTGCAGCCCGGCACTCCGCTTGTGTGCCAGAGCTACTACCATGGCTCCCTGCTCCCCGGTGGTCCAGCGACGGCCCCGTTTCCTGTCCTCAGAGTCGGCAGCGTGGCCCTCCCCTTTAATGGAAGGGAGGACTCTATCTATCCGCCAGGGCTACGAGTCCCACTTTGCGTCCCCTTGCGCCCCGCTCCCGCCTCTGAGAGGAAGTGCAGTGCGATAATTTGCCCTGCCATTCCTCTCGGTGGCGGTAAGCCCAATATATCTCTCAGGGCGGGACTTCTGTGGCTGTTACCGAATTTCGCCCCCAGGTGTATTGGAGCTCATTCTAGTGTACACACACTCATTGTATACATCTAATACTTTTCATTATGTATATATCCCTGGGTAGCTCGCCTTGTATACGTAACAATATTTAATTCCATGTACTCTCCTCTCCCAACAATTACTTTTATTTCACACTCAATAACAGGGACTAGACTTCAATTAATTGTGGTTTATGTGAAAGAGAGTAAATGCCCGCAGAGCAATTTGGAAACTCCATTACAGCCTGTTGACGTGTTCAGAGGATGTGACTGGCAGGATTGATGTGGGGCTGGTGGAGGTGTCCACGTTTCTCTAAACGACTGTTACCTGATTGTCTCATATCCCTCTGTCAATGCCCGGTGCAGCCACTGCACACACATTGATGTCAAAACACACTTTTGGTTTGAGAATAAAATAATTTTAAAATGATTTGCGTCAACGTTATTTTCCAGTCTGCCTTTAACAGGTTCCATGGTTGAGTTACTTTTGTGGAATAAGACTGACTGGCTGTGGGGAGCTCGCTTGCTCTGGGTCATGGTGCACCCTGGGGCAAGCTGTGGGATGGACTCCGTCATGCTTCAAACAGGAAGGGAGAGGGACAGGGGAGGCCCACGGACAGGGGAGGCCCACGGACAGGGGAGGCCCACGGACAGGGGAGGCCCACGGACAGTGGAGGCCCAGGGACAGGGGAGGCCCAGGGACAGGGGAGGCCCAGGGACAGGGGAGGCCCAGGGACAGGGGAGGCCCAGGGACAGGGGAGGCCCAGGGACAGGGGAGGCCCAGGGACAGGGGAGGCCCAGGGACAGGGGAGGCCCAGGGACAGGGGAGGCCCAGGGACAGGGGAGGCCCAGGGACAGGGGAGGCCCAGGGACAGGGGAGGCCCAGGGACAGGGGAGGCCCAGGGACAGGGGAGGCCCAGGGACAGGGGAGGCCCAGGGACAGGGGAGGCCCAGGGACAGGGGAGGCCCAGGGACAGGGGAGGCCCAGGGACAGGGGAGGCCCAGGGACAGGGGAGGCCCAGGGACCGGGGAGGCCCAGGGACCGGGGAGGCCCAGGGACCGGGGAGGCCCAGGGACCGGGGAGGCCCTCGGACCGGGGAGGCCCAGGGACCGGGGAGGCCCTCGGACCGGGGAGGCCCACGGACCGGGGAGGCCCACGGACCGGGGAGGCCCACGGACCGGGGAGGACCTCGGACCGGGGAGACCCAGGGACCGGGGAGGACCTCGGACCGGGGAGGCCCTCGGACCGGGGAGACCCAGGGACCGGGGAGACCCAGGGACCGGGGAGGCCCACGGATTGAGGAGACCCACGGACGGGGAGGCCCTCGGACTCCGTGCGGGGCCGGGAGGGGTACACCTGCTCCTCTGGGCCCACAGGATTTCACAGAACTTACGATGGGCACTCTGTGACTCGCCATGGTCTTGCAGTTGAGGTGGGCCATTACGGACTTCCCGAATCCAGGAGTTAAAATGCGATTGCAGCTTCGGTGACATCCTCAGCCCATGACGCTTCGTTGTAATGTAGGAGTCTGCACAGATTGAATGCGATGTAAGGGATAGGAAACACCAATCACACAGATTGAACTCAAGGTAAGAAAGACTTGTATTTATATAGCGCCTTTCATGACCACCAGATAACCCAAGGCACTTCACAGCCAATGAAGTACTTAGTGTAGTTACTGTTGTAGGAAACGTAATGTAGATAAGAAATAGGAAACTCCAATCTCACAGATTTTAAAAATTCATTAGCAGGATATGACCAGCATTTATTGCCCATCCCTAATTGCCCTTGAGAAGGTGGCGGTGAGTTGCCTTCTTAAATCGCTGCAGTCCGTGTGGTGGAGGTGCTGTTCGGGAGGGAGTTCCAGGATTTTGACCCAGTGACGATGAAGGAACTGCGATATATTTCCAAAATCAGGAGGGTGTGTAACTTGGAGGTGGTGGTGTTCAATTGTGCCTGCTGCTCTTGTCCTTCTAGGTGGTAGAGGTTGCAGGTTTGGGAGGTGCAGCCAAAGAAGCCTTGGCGAGTTGCTGCATGGCATCTTGTAGGTGGTACACACTGCAGCCACGGTGCGCTGGTAGTGGAGGGAGTGAATATTGTAGGTGGTGGATGGGGTGCTGATCAAGTGAGCTGCTTTGTCCTGGATGATGTCGAGCTTCGAGTATTGTTGGAGCTGCACTCGTTAAGGCAAGTGGAGAGTATTCCATCACACTCCTGACTTGTGCCTTTATAGATGGTGGAAAGGCTTTGGGAAGTCAGGAGGTGAGACACTCGCTGCAGAATACCCAGTCTCTGACCGGCTCTTGTTGCCACAGTATTTATGTGGCTGGTCCAGTTAAATTTCTAGTCAATGGTGACCCCAGGATGTTGATGGTGGGGTTCGGCGATGGTAATGACGTTGAACATCAAGGGGCGGTGGTTAGACTCTCGCTTGTTGGAGATAGTCATTGCCTGGCACTTGTGTGGCACGAATGTTACTTGCCACTTATCAGCCCAAGCCTGAATGTCATCCAGGTCTTGCTGCATTCGGGCATGGACTGCTCCATTGTCTGTGGTACTCAATGTAGGAGATGGGAAACTCCAATCACACAGATTTAAGTCAATGCAAGGAGGACCTCCTCACTAGCTCCTCAACGTAACATTACCATTGGTGCTAACAAGCCCTTTCTTACTTTGAGCTAAACTGTGCCTTTCAGTTCCTAGCTTTACAACAGTTCATTTCAGTCACTCCAAAACCATTCACAAACCAAGAAAAGGATCCCCAGAGGCAGTAATTTACACCAAAATGAATAAGTAGCTATGTAATGGAACCTTGTGAATGTTGATTCCATTGTGTACATTCTGTACAGAGGGACGACTAACAGTGAGGTAGGCATGAGGGTTCAGGATATCAATGGCCAGGTCGACGGATTATTGATGGGGGAGAAAGGGAACCGTCATTACTTGACTTGTTGGATGATATAGTGGATAGGAATTCCATCCTATTAAAGGAGAACTACCAGAGAATGATCAGGAATTTAAGGATATAGATGCTAACTTAGTGATCTCTGGAGTCCTTAGCCAGTCATTAGTGGAATGGTTCAGTAGCATCATTGGGTTTAATAATGGTCTTGAGTCATAGAGTAAGAAAAAAGAAATGCTTGTGCCTGTAGATAACTGGAGGATATTTTCTGAGGAGGTTGAACTTTTCAGAAAGGATGGGGTTCACTAATATTCTGGGGGCTAACAGACTAGTTCAGAATGTAGAAAGTACCATTGAGGTATTGAAACTAGTTGGGACCCTGGATTGGGGAACTCATTATGTCCGGTTCCACGAGTGCTGGGGAAGGTGCTGATAATAAAAAGGAACAACTGGGTAAAAATCGCTGTCTGTGTGCCTGGTGGCCGTTGAGGGATTGTGCACTGCGAGGGCGTCATGTTCCCACACTGCAAGCTCAGAAGGTACATAAAGTGAATTGAATTAAGAATGCAAGGAATTCCTTGGAATTTCTTAATGCTGTGACTAGAAGGATCAGGAATAAAATGCTTGCGTTCAAGGAGTGTGGTTCCAGAGAGAATTTAGTTGCAGTTAGTGTCTCTGGAGCCTGGTTAGAACAATAGTGATGGATTTGGAAGTACATCTGTATCAAGTATTGGGTAGGGCATAAAGATAGATTGGGCCTCAAAGGAAGGGGTCACATCTCTATTTATAAAAGATGATGTAAGTGATTGAGGGGAGCTTTTTGGTATGCAGGAAGAAGTGGCATTGGATACACTCCAGCTTGGGGTTGGACCCAGGCTGATGCTTGGCAAGTGTTGTAGGTCTCCTGGGCAACTGTTCGAGTCACACAAGAAGCACTCGCCAAGGTTTGTTTGACAGCATCTCCCAAATCCTACCACCTAGAGGGACAAGGGCCGCAGGTGCATGGGAACACCATCACCTGCAGATCCCCCCTCCAAGTCACACATCATCGCTGTTTCTTCATTGTCACTGGGTCAAAATCCTGGAACTCCCTCCCCAACAGCACTATGAGAGTACCTTCACCACACGGACTGCAGCGGTTCAAGGCGGTGGCTCACCACCACCTTCTCAAGGGGCAATTAGGGATGGGCAATAAATGCCGGCCTTGCCAGTGACGCGCTCATCCAAAGAATGAATAAACTGAAAAAAGATTAGATGTTAGGAGGTACTGCTCTTCGCAGTCATGGCCTCTTCAACAAACATCACGGACATGTGGGCTGCTGCTGCTGAGCTTTCAAAATGGGGTTTGACAAATTTCTGAGAGAAAAGGGCATTCCCAATTTTGGGCAGGAAGTGGCCAGTTGGTTCAGCTGATGATGATGCATTCTGTGCAAACGTGGTGTCTTGCTGTTCTGGAACTTGCGTGATTGCCTTAGGGAGACAGAGGGGAATTTCCAAGAGGTTTACCTATATTGGCGGCTGTAATGCGTGCACCTGTGAGTATGCTCACAGGTGTGTAGGGCTGTTGTGGGCGTGGCTTGGAGCTGTGAACTTGTGGAGGAAGGTCTGCCTGCAAACTGAATCCCCAGGAGAGGAGGAAGGGCCCTACTGTTTCAACACCTTGAGGGAGAGGAGGAGAGGAAGAAGTACAACATTACTGCCAGAGAGTTGGAGAGAAGGGAAAAGAAAAAGCTGCAACTCAAAACATCATCATCTGTGTGGAAGGAGGGAGAGCCATCTACAACAATGTAGGGGTGGGTGTCTCCAAAAAGACTTTGTTTTGTAGGTGGAGGGAGAAAGAAGAGTATTAAGAAGGCTGGAATATTGTGAGGGGGGTGGGTTGGGGGGTGTAAGTGTGTGGGCTCTTGCCAATAACTAGGCCCCACACACCTCTAAAACACCTCTCCCCCATTGCCAGGCACGGGACAGTTGGAGCTGCCTGGGTGAAGTGTTATGTATTTAACCCCTTGTAACCTGTATTACACTACCTGTTGGAGTCCCAAGGGATCCCAGCATCCCTTGGGAGCACGGTATATAAGCAGGCCGCCCACGAGGTACCTGCACTCTGGAGTCTTATTGAAGAAGCTAAGATCACACTTGCTCATTGTACACAGAACTCAGTTTCATCCTTTATTATGAGTGTACCAATTGGCGATGAGATAATGAACAACCACACAAAAATGCAAAGAACAGTTGGGATCCTGGAGAAGTTCTCAGAAGTGGACGATTGGGAGGCCTTCGTGGTGAGACTCAACCAATACTTTGTGGCCAATGAGCTGGAAGGGAACGAGAATGCTACCAAACGAAGGGCAATCCTTCTAACTGTCTGTGGGGCAACAATCTATGGCCTCATAAAGAATCTCCTAGCTTCGGCAAAACTAACAGCTAAATCCTATGAAGAATTGTGTACGCTGGTCCAGGAGCACCTAAATCCTAAGGAAAGTGTTTTGATGGCGAGATTATCGGTTCTACATGTGTCAGCGGTCGGAGGGCCAGGAAGTGGCGAGCTATGTCGCTGAACTAAGGTGCCTCGCAGGACATTGTGAATTTGAGGGATTCCTAGAACAAATGCTGAAAGACTTTTTTGTATTGGGCATTGGCCATGAGGCAATCCTTTGCAAACTGTTGACTGTTGAAACTCCGAATCTAAGTAAAGCCATAACGATAGCCCAGGCATTTATGTCCACCAGAGACAACACCAAGCAGATTTTGCAGAGTAAAGAAGTTTCGGCCAGTACTGTGCACAAAGTAACGTCGGTTTCGAGCAGGAATATACATGGCAGAACGTACACACCGGCTGCTGCCCGACCTCAGATGACCCAGAGTCCACCATCAATCGTTAATGCGAGGCAGTTAACACCTTGTTGGCGTTGTGGAGATGATCATCGGCCCCATCAATGCCGCTTCAAGCACTATGCGTGCAACGGTTGCAGAGCAATGGGACACCTCCAGCGAATGTGCAGGCGAGCTGCAAACCCTGCAAACCTCCACGTTGCAGAGGAAAATCGATCCACTGTGGATCAGGCTGAATTGGAGACTCGTACCAAGGAGGCAGAAGTGTACGGGGCACACACATTCACTACAAAATGTCCACCAATAATGTTGAAAGTTGAACTGAACGGAATTCCAGTATCGATGGAACTGGACACGGGTGCGAGTCAATCCGTAATGAGTAAAAAGGCCTTCGACGGCTGTGGGGCAAAAAGACACACAGGCCCAAGCTCAGCCCCATTCATATCAAACTAAGGACTTACACCAAGGAACTAATCCCTGTAATTGGCAGTGCAGAAGTCAAAGTCTCCTATGATGGAACGGTACACAAAATCCCACTGTGGAGTGTGCCGGGGATGGCCCCACGTTGTTTGGCAGAAGCTGGTTGGGAAATATCCACTGGAACTGGGACGACATCCGAGCGCTTTCGTCCATCAACGATGCCTCATATGCCCAGGTTCTGAGCAAGTTCCCATCGTTGTTCGAACCAGGCATTGGAAGCTTCTCGGGGGCAAAAGTGCAGATCCATTTGGTTCCCGGTACTCGACCCATCCACCACAAGGCACGGGCGGTACCGTACATGATGCGTGAGAAAGTGGAAATTGAGCTGGACAGGCTGCAGTGAGAAGGCATCATCGCGCCGGTGGAATTCAACGAGTGGGCTAGTCCGATTGTCCCGGTACTTAAAGAGGACGGCACGGTTAGAATTTGTGGGGACTATGAAGTAACGATTAACGCTACAGGACCAGTACCTGCTACCCAAGGCAGACGACCTATTTGCGACCCTGGCTGGAGGGAAGACGTCCACCAAGCTGGACCTGACGTCGGCCTACGTGACGCAGCAGCTGGAGGAGTCTTTGAAAGGCCTCATCTGCATCAACACGCACAAAGGTCTGTTTATCTATAACAGATGCCCGTTCGGGATTCGATTGGCAGCGGCGATCTTCCAACGGAACATGGAGAGCCTGCTAAAGTCGGTTCCTCGCACCGTGGTTTTCCAGGACAACATACTGGTTACAGGTCGGGACACCATCGAACACTTGCAGAACCTGGAAGAGGTTCTTAGTCGGTTGGATCACATGGGACTCGGGTTGAAACACTCGAAGTGTGTTTTCCTGGCGCAGGAGGTCGAGTTCTTGGGAAGAAGAATCGCGGCAGACAGCATCAGACCCATCGACGCCAAGACGGAGTCCATCAAGAACGCACCGAGACCACAGAACGTGTCGGAGCTGCGGTCATTCCTGGGACTCCTTAACTATTTTGCTAATTTCCTACCTGGGTTAAGCACCCTGCTAGAACCTCTACATGCGATACTGCGCAAGGGAGATGACTGGGTATGGGGGAATTCACAAGAGGCTGCCTTTAAGAAAGTCAGAAATCTGTTGTGTTCAAACAAACTGCTTGTCCTGTGTAATCCTTGTAAAGATTAGTGCTAGCTTGCGATGCTTCGTCATATGGGGTCGGGTGTGTTATAACAGGCTAACGAATCGGGAATCTTGCAACCGGTCGCTTATACGTCCAGGAGTTTGTCCAAGGCCGAAAGGGCCTAAAGCATGATTGAAAAAGAGGTTCTGGCGTGCGTTTACGGGGTCAAAAAAAATGCACCAGTACTTATTTGGCCTCAAGTTTGAGCTTGAAACTGACCACAAGCCGCTCATATCGCTGTTCTCTGAAAGGATTAACACCAATGCACCAACACAAAGATGGGCGCTCACGCTGTCGGCATACAACTATGTAATCCGCCACAGACTGGTCACAGAGAATTGCGCCGATGCTCTCAGTGGGCTGCCATTGCCCACCACCGGGATGGAAATGGCACAGCCAGCAAACTTGCTCATGGTCATGGAGGCATTCGAGAACGAAAAGTCCCCCGTTACGGTCTGCCAGATCAGGACCTGGACCAGCCAGGATCCTTTACTGTCCTTGGTAAAAAACTGTGTCCTCCATGGGAGCTGGTCCAGTGTCCCAGCGGAGATGCAGGAGGCGATTAAGCCGTTCCACAGGCGCAAAGACAAAATATTCCTGCAGGCGGACTGTCTATTGTGGGGCAATCGCGTGGTCTTGACCAAGAAAGGCAGAGATACATTCATTTGTGAACTGCACAGCACCCACCCAGGCATTGTAATGATGAAAGCCATAGCCAGATCCCATGTGTGGTGGCCCAGCATCGACTCAGATTTAGAGTCATGCGTGCACCAGTGCAACACTTGCTCTCAGCTGAGCAATGCGCCCAGAGAGGCACCACTAAGTTTGTGGCCGTGGCCCTCCAAACCGTGGTCAAGGATCCACGTGTATTATGCGGACCCATTTCTAGGCAAAATATTTTCGGTTGTCGTGGACGCTTACTCAAAATGGATTGAATGTGCAATAATGTCTGTAAGCACGTCCACGGCCACTATTGAAAACATACGAGCCATGTTTGCCATGCATGGCTTGTCTGATGTCCTAGTCAGCGACAATGGGCTGTGCTTCACCAGTGTTGAATTCAAGGAATTCATGACCCGCAATGGGATCAAACATGTCACATCTGCCCCGTTCAAGCCTGCATCCAACGACCAGGCAGAACGAGCAGTTCAGACCATCAAGCAAAGCTTGAAACGTGTGTTAGAAGGCTCCCTGCAGACCCGGCTGTCCCGAGTGCTGCTCAGCTACCGCACCAGACCCCACTCATTCACCAGACCCCACTCATGAGCCGAGCTGCTCATGAAAATGGCGCTAAAAACAAGGCTCTCTCTTGTCCACCCTGATCTCCATGATCACGTGGAGGGCAAACGGCATCAACAAAGTGTGTACCATGACCGCGCAAATTTGTCACGTGATATTGAGATCAACGATCCTCTGCTTGTGTTCAATTAGGGACATGGTCCCAAATGGCTCACTGGCATGGTCACAGCCAAAGAGGGGAGTAGGGTGTTTCAGGTCAAATTGGCCAATGGACTAACGTACAGAAAACATTTGGACCAAATCAAATTGTGGTTCACCAACAGCCATGAACAACCCGAAGACACCACCAACACACACACAAGTGGTAACCGACATCGTGGTTGACCGCGAAGCCGAACTCACCATCCCCAGCAGCCCGGCAAGGCCGGTTGCCCAACAGCCCAGTGAAGAACTAACCAACCCACCCATACCCGCATTTGTACCGAGACGATCGACAAGGGAGTGAAAAGCTCCAGATCATCTCACCTTGTAAATAAGTGTACTATTGACTTCATGGGGGAATGATTTTATGTATTTAACCCCTTGTAACCTTGTAACCTACATCACACCTGTCCACCAGAGGGCCTACCTGTTGGAGTCCCAAGGGATTCCAGCATCCCTTGGGAGCACGGTATATAATCAGGCCACCACGAGGTACCTGCACTCTGGAGTCTTATTAAAGGAGCTAAGGTCACACTTGCTCATTGTACACAATACTCAGTTTCATCCTTTATTATGAGTGTTTCCACTAATTACATATTTGAGACCCAGTGGAGGACAGTGCCTGGGTAGTTCCAGCTATCCTGTGTGAAGACATCTTCTCCCCCCGCCAGAAGAATATTAAGACTTTGGGTAGACTTTCCACTTTACTCGCTAGCGCCCAAAAAATGGGCGATGTTCCAGCGATGGTCGATGTCTCAACCTTACCAATCGCTGGAACATCGCCCATTTTTCGGGGCGCGATTTTCCACTCGGCGATAGGCCAGCGATGTGAAATTGGTGATGCCAAAGGTCAGCGACGTAGTGGGCGCCCAGCGAATGGTCAGCCATGTGGAAGGCAAAAGCTTCCCTAGCAACGGCCTACTGCGCATGCGTGGGTTTTTTTTTGGTTGGCCATCTTTTCCCATGTTTCGGGAGGTCAGGGGCCATCCACACATGCCCAGAAGGGGGGGAGAAATCGAGAGAGGATTGAGAGAGAGAGAGAAAGGAGGAAGACAGAGACAGAGACAGAGAGAAGAGAGAGCAAGTTAGGGAAAGTGGTATGCCTGAGAGTGATGAAAGTCTTAGAGATGTGGCGACAAGGAGGAAGAGGTGCAAACTGTTTTCGGATGAGGCCAACGAAGCCCTCGTGGCGGAGGTCCACTTCCAGTGGGCCCAATTGACCAGGGGGTGGGGGAAGCATGGTGGAAAACCAGCACCACGGGCATGCTATCAGATATGGAGCGGGATTGCCGCTGTCGTCTCGTCTGCATCCCACGAAGCCAGGGGATCCAGCCAGTGCCACCAGTGCTGGAACAGCCTTGTGGCTTCAGCAAGAATAAGTATGATTTTACATTGTAATGATGCCAAGTCTAAGCAGAATTATAATTATCATAGTCAATCTCCTGGGTTGAATGTAAGCTTTTAATTCTAAATTTCTAAGATATATCATCCCTGCTAGGAGCTGCACATGGCTATGAACCTGTGCCCTTTTGAAGTCTCTCTGGCTGTTGTCACTTACACAGGGACCCAGCATGGACTGGGGGAGAGCTAGCTTTGCTCACTGTTTGGCCTGGGACAATTGTGGACATTAACTACTGTCACTGCCGAGTTCAATGTAGAAAGTATTCGAGAGAGATGTCTGCGTCAAGCATTTGCTCCTAAACACACCACTCTTTGTTATAACCGTGCATCAATTGTGGACACAAACCCTATTAGCATATAACGTTGGAAACTGTTCTATAAATGATATAACCTAGTCAAGTAGCTTATGCCATGCTCTCTTCACGTTTGCAGAGGAAGATATCTCAATCGGGCGCAGCAGAGGCGCACCGAAGGAGGCCCTCCTGTAATACAAACACTCACCGATGTTGCGGAACATGCTGCAGCACTAATGGGGGCCCACAGTCACACAGTCACCACCAGTTGCCAGACCCTCCCATGCGCCATGTGAGTAATGTATCAAATAGTGTTAAAGTAATGTTACATCATTTTATTATAAAAGACTAGACAAGTGATGTACTGTTCCCTTGTCAGCCATGGTTGAGCCACCTTCCCCGTTTTATTTTTACTCCAGACAGGGATGTACAATTGTTGAAGTTCGTTCATGTGATCTTTAAATGTTTGCCATTGACTATCCACCGTCAACCCTTTAAGTATCACTTGCCAGTCTATTCCAGCCAATTCACGTCTCATACCGTTGAAGTTACCCTTCTTTAAGTTCCGGACTCTAATCTCTGAACTAACTGTGTCACTCTCCATCTTAATGAAAAATTCTACCATATTATGGTCACTCTTCCCCAAGCGGCCTCGCACAACAAGATTGTTAATTAGTCCTTTCTCATTACACAACACCCAGTCTAGGATGGCCATCTCTCTAGTTGGTTCCTCGACATATTGGTCTAGAAAACCATCCCATATACACTCCAGGAAATCCTCCTCCACTGTATTGCTACCAGTTTGTTTAGCCCAATTTATATGTAGATTAAAGTCGCCCATGATAACTGCTGTACCTTTATTGCACGCATCCCTAATTTCCTGTTTGATACCATCCCCAACCTCACTACTACTGTTTGGTGGTCTGTACACAACTCCCACTAGCGTTTTCTGCCCTTTGGTGTTCCGCAGCTCTACCCATACAGATTCCACCTCATCTATGCCAATGTCCTTCCTTACTATTGCGATAATCTCCTCTTTAACCCGCAACACTACCCCACCTGCTTTTCCTTTCAGTCTATTTTTCCTGAATATTGATTACCCTTGGATGTTGAGTTCCCAGCCTTGGTCACCCTGGAGCCATGTCCCCGTAATCCCAATTACTTTATATCCGTTAACAGCTATCTGTGCTTTTAATTCATCCACCTTATTACGAATGCTCCTTGCATTGAGACACTGAGCTTTCGGCTTGTTTTTTTAACACTCTTTGTACTTTTAGAATTATGTTGTCATGTGGCCCTTTTTGATTTTTGCCTTTGATTTTTCTGCCCTCCAATTCTATTTTTCTCCTTTATACCTTTTGCTTCTGACCCCATTTTACTTCTCTCTGTCTCCTTGCATAGGTTCCCATCCCCCTGCCTTATTAGTTTAAATCCTCCCCAACAGCACTAGCAAACACTCCCCCAAAGACATCGGTTCCAATCCTGTCCAGGTGTAGACCATCCAGTTTGTACTGGTCCCACCTCCCCAGAACCGGTTCCAATGTCCCAGGAATTTGAGTCCCCCCCCCCTCTTGCACCATTCCTCAAGCCACATATTCACCCTAACTATCCTGCTATTTCTACTCTGACTAGCACGTGGCACTGATAGCAATCCTGAGATTACTACCTTTGAGGTCCTACTTTTTAATTTTACTCCTAGCTCCCTAATTTCAGCTTGTAGGACCTCATGCCGCTTTTTACCTATATCGTTGGTACCTATATACACCACGACAACTGGCTGTTCCCCCTCCCCCTCAAGAATGCCCTGCAGCCGCTCCGAGACATCCTTGACCCTTGCACCAGAGAGGCAACATACCATCCTGGAGTCTCGTTTGCAGCCGTAGAAACACCTATCTATCCCCCTTACAATAGAATATAAGATTAGTGAAGACAAATGTGGGCCCCTACAGTTAGAATCAGGGAATTTATAATAGGGAACAAAGAAATGGCAGACCAATTGAACAAATACTTTGGTTCTGTCTTCACTAAGGAAATAACCTTCCGGAAATACTAGGGGACCGAGGGTTTAGCGAGAAGGCGGAACTAAAGGAAACCCTTATTAGTCAGCAAATTGTGTTAGAAAAATTGATGGGATTGAAGGCCGATAAATCCCCAGGCCTGAAGGTCTGCATCCCAGAGTACTTAAGGAAGTGGCCCTAGAAATAGTGGGTGCATTGGTGGTCATTTTCCAACCTTCTATAGACTTTGGATCAGTTCCTATCAACTGGAGGGTAGCTAATGTAACCACACGTTTTAAAAAAGGAGGGAGAGAAAACAGGTAATTATAGACCGGTCAGCCTGACATCGGTGGTGGGGAAAATGTTGGAATCAATTATTAAAGATGTAATAGCAGCGCATTTGGAAAGCGGTGACAGGATCAGTCCAAGTCAGCATGGATTTATGAAAGGGAAATCATGCTTAACAAATCTTCTAGAATTTTTTGAGGATGTAACTAGTAGAGTGGACAAGGGGGAGGCAGTAGATGTGGTGTATTTGGACTTTCAAAATGCTTTTGACAAGGTCCCACATAAGAGATTAGTGTGCAAAATTAAAGCACATGGTATTGGGGGTAATGTACTGACGTGGATAGAGAACTGGTTGGCAGACAGGAAACAAAGATTGGAATAAACGGGTCTTTTTCAGAATGGCAGGCAGTGACTAGTGGGGTACCGCAAGATTCAGTGCTGGGACCCCAGCTATTTACAATATACATTAATGATTTAGATGAAGGAATTGAATGTAATATCTCCAAGTTTGTAGATGAACTAAGTTGGGTGGCAGTGTGAGCTGCGAGGAGGATGCTATTAGGCTGCAGGGTGACTTGGACAGGTTAGGTGAGTGGGCAAATACATGGCAGATGCAGTATAATGTGGATAAATGTGAGGTTATCCACTTTGGTGGTAAAAACAAGAAGGCAGATTATTATCTGAATGGTGACAGATTAGTAAAAGGGTAGGTGCAACGAGACCTGGGTGTCATGGTACATCAGTCATTGAAAGTTGGCATGCAGGTACAGCAGGCGGTTGGCCTTCGTAGCGAGAGGATTTGAGTATAGGAGCAGAGAGGTCTTACTACAGTTGCACAGGGCCTTGGTGAGGCCACACCTTGAATATTGTGTACAGTTTTGGTCTCCTAATCTCAGGAAGGACATTCTTGCTATTGAGAGCGTGCAGCGAAGGTTCACCAGACTGATTCCCGGGATGGCAGGACTGACTTATGAAGAAAGACTGGATCGACTAGGCTTATATTCATTGGAGTTTAGAAGAATGAGAGGGGATCTCATAGAAACATATAAAATTCTGACGGTATTGGACAGGTTAGATGCAGGAAGAATGTTCCCGATGTTGGGGAAGTCCAGAACCAGGGGTCACAATCTAAGGATAAGGCGTAAGCCATTTAAGTCTGAGATGAGGAGAAACGTCTTCACTCAGAGAATTGTGAGCATGTGGAATTCTCTACCACAGAAAGTTGTTGAGGCCAGTTCGTTAGATATATGCAAAAGAGAGTTAGATGTGGCCCTTACGGCTAAAGTGATCAAGGGGTATGGAGAGAAAGCAGGAATAGGGTACTGAAGTGTATGATTAGCCATGATCAGTAAGGACTACATCTAACTCCTTTTTGAATATATTTAGTGAATTGGCCTCAACAACTTTCTGTGGTAGAGAATTCCACAGGTTCACCACTCTCTGGGTGAAGAAGTTTCTCCTCATCTCGGTCCTAAATGGCTTACCCCTTATCCTTAGACTGTGACCCCTGATTCTGGACTTCCCCAACATCGGGAACATTCTTCCTGCCTCTAACCTGTCTAAACCCGTCAGAATTTTAAATGTTTCTATGAGATCCTTTCTCATTCTTCTGAACTCCAGTGAATACAAGCCCAGTTGATGCAGTCTTTCTTGATATGTCAGTCCCGCCATCCCAGGAATCAGTCTGGTGAACCTTTGCTGCACTCCCTCAAGAGCAAGAATGTCCTTCCTCAAGTTAGGAGACCAAAACTGTACACAATACTCCAGGTATGGCCTCAGCAAGGCCCTGTACAACTGTAGCAACACCTCCCTGCCCCTGTACTCAAATCCCCTCGCTATGAACGCCAACATGCCATTTGCTTTCTTAACCGCCTGCTGTACCTGCATGTCAACCTTCAATGACTGATGTACCATGACACCCAGGTCTAGTTGCACCTCCCCTTTTCCTAATCTGTCACCATTCAGATAATAGTCTGTCTCTCTGTTTTTACCACCAAAGTGGATAACCTCACATTTATCCACATTATACTTCATCTGCCATGCATTTGCCCACTCACCTAACCTATCCAAGTCACTCTGCAGCCTCATAGCATCCTCCTCGCAGCTCACACTGCCACCCAACTTAGTGTCATCCGCAAATTTGGAGATACTACATTTAATCCCCTTGTCTAAATCATTAATGTACAATGTAAACAGCTGGGGCCCCAGCACAGAACCTTGCGGTACCCCACTAGTCACTGCCTGCCATTCTGAAAAGTGGCCAGTTTGGTGAAATAGTGTTTGGATAAATGGTTTCTGAATAATGTAATATATACATGGGTAAAATACATGAAGGACAGAGACATGATGCGTTGCAAGTCCACGTGCTTGTTTATTAGGCCAGAGCGAACTGAGCATGCTCATATCGACCATGTGACAAATCATGTGATAATATATTACACTGTTTTCCCCCTTAAAAACTGAATACATTCCCCATTCAAATACAATAAAACCATTGACCCACCTTTCCCAGCATTACATGTAGCACATAACAATGACTCAGGCTTTTTTTCTTTTAAATGAACCACAAATCCAATTTAATAACAGCTTTGTGGAGCCTTCCTGATCTTCTTACAGAAAGTTTTGGTGTTGAACCAATTTTCGGGCTGTTTTGTTTTGGTTCCGAACTCAAAGATGATGCTGTTTCTATCTCAGACTTGGTTGAGTATATGTTTCACTTCAATACACTTTGTTGACAAGTGATTCAAGATCACTGTCCAATCCAGGCCAGTAAACAAAGCTTCTTGCAATTGATTTATACTGACAATTCTTGGGTGTTCAGTATGAAGTTCGGCCAGAATTCTATCTCTCAAAGAAGTAGGTCCCACTACTCTGTTTCCTCACTTGATACACCTTTACTCACGAGACAATTCAGTATGACGGTTATGGAATGATTTCAATTCTGTGTCCATACATTAATCAGTCCGTCCATTCAAGGTGTTTTCATACACACTTTTCAGTACTGATTCCTTTTGTGTTTCATCTGCAATCTCAGTTGCTTTCATGGGAAAGTCTTTGTCAACCACACCTAGCGTGAAAATCGTACCCTCACTCCCAACACATGAGTCCTCATGTGGCAATCTGGACAAGGCATCTGCCATTGCGTTTTGCTTTGAAATTCGATATTCAATCGTGTAGTCATATCGTGACAACAACAATGTTGCATTCGTGATGCGGCCATTGCAGGGATGAGGACAGTCCCTTGTGTGAGCTGATGGTGAGATACTGTTAACTCTCTTTGTCAACATTCAGCTGAGCATGAGCGTGTGACAGGTCAAGCTCGGAGATAATCTTTGACCCAGAGAGTGCTGTGTACAAACCTTGTGATGTAGGTAACGTTACTGTTCATCGTCAACTGCTTGGTTGTAGTAACTTTGTAGTCACTGCACAAGCGACAGTTTTATCTGCTTTGGGCATGACCACAATCGGGTTAATCTATTCCCTCCTGTCAGTTTTTACTAGCACGCCACTCTCTCTGAGCTTCACTAGCTCATCCTCCACCTCACTCTTCAATGTATAGGGACCGGCCTTGCCTTACAATCGACAGGCTTCACGCTGGACTTGATGCAGATATACGCGGCATACCCAGTGATGCCCTCATACTGTCGGTGAACATGTTCTCGTCCTTGTTCAGCCTCCCATTGTGTCGAGTCGCTTCCTTGGAGCATCTACACTGAAGATATTTTCCAGTCTAGTTTTAACTTTCTCAACCAGTCTTTGTCCGTGAGAGTTGGCCTGTTGTAGCTCTCTGCAATAATCGGCAGCTTTACTGACTGGCCATTGTGTCCAACTGTACATTCCCTTTGTCCATATCTCTAGGATTTCTCCGCAGTAGGCGGAAAAGTAACTCTTTGTAAGTGGTACTTGATTAAACTTACTGTCATATGTGTCCTTACTCATGATAGAGCAGTCTGCCGCCGTGTTGGTACATGTATCAATATATTGCTCATTGATCAAACATTTTGTACGGAAGTCATTCTCACGATTGCTAGCGTTGCCGCTAGTGACACAGATACTGTCGATGCCGAGTTCTTCAACATCAGGTGTGTTCGCTTCAATATTTTGAACTCCTCCCTTTTGTTGTCACTGCTTTGCATTGCCACGAGAATGGGTCTTACTTCCTGCTTTAGATCGAGCTCTGCAAGCTGCTGAAATATGGCCTTGCTTCTGGCAGTGAAAACACTTCACATTTCTGTATTGGCGAGTGATGTCCATTGGAGCGACAACAATTCACTGAACTGCTCTCACCGACATGCTTGTGACTCGGGCTTTAGGTTCAGCGGTGGTTTCGTGACTGTGGACCTGAGCTTCACTCGTCATTTGAGTTGGATGGATGTCCAACTAAGGGTGATTTTTCACATATGACACACCTTAGGTTCGGAGTGTTCGGTAACTTGGACGGTGTGCGCTCATCCACCAGTCCACACACAAACGTATCTCGCAACGCACGATCCAAAAATGTGCCGAAGTTACAATGCAAAGACAGATTCTTAAGAGCTACAATGTACTCACTGATGGTTTCACTATGTTTTTGGTTTCTGGTATCAAACTTATAGCTCTCTGCTATTTCTAATGGCTTTGGGATGCAATGGTCCTCAAGTTTCTCGACAATGTCTTAAAGCGATGCACCCTTCACTTTCCTTGGGGTGAGTAGGTTTTGTCAATGTTCTGCAGACACCTGTCCCAATCTCCGTTAGAAAAATGACTTCTTTTCTAATTGCTTTCTTTTGAGCTTAAACATTCTCAGCTGCACCTTCAGTCTCAATAATGTTATTAACCTTAAAAACATCTCCATCCGCTCAATGCAAGAACTGAATTGTTCGTGAGCTCGGTCGGACATGCCGAGGCTGCCGATGAATCCATGGTGTGGTCATGATTGTCGAACAGTGACTCAGCCAGTACCTGTGTCCCTGTGAGAATCAATGCCGCTGTTGCTCTCTATACAGACACGTGAAGGCGAAGTGCAGACCATTCTGCATGAGCATTAAATGGTAAAACATCACACAAATTCTGTTCAAGTGTCACATAGTCACTCAAACTTGTCCACTCGAAAGTTGAATGCAGTGTCCTTCCATGATCCCTAAAAATGGCTATGGGACTCCATCCTCGTCGCCACAATGTAATATTTGTGGGTAGAACCATTGAAGGGCAGAAACACGACAAATTACTCGTCCATGTGCTTGTTTATTAGGCCGCATTGAACTGAGCATGCTCTTATCAAACCATGTGATATTACATTATAACTAACTTCTACTGTTCCATTGATCAGACTAACTCGCTCAACAGGTTCTGGACTGGTCAATTTGACTTAACACCAACCCAACATATTATAAAACTGTAATGTGCCTTTGCTCACTCAGACCAACATTGCTATGACCGGAAGCTTGCCATCAAGTCACAAATATAAAGATGAATTTGTTCAGCTATTTCGTTAGAGAACGATAACTAAATGATGTGATCTGTTTTCTGCATAAACACGACTGTTAATATATTTAGTATAAAGGCACAGTGATAGAGCAGAATACTACAGAAAGTACAAACAAAAGACTTTCTATAGCACCTTTCCCAACGTCCCAAAGCGCTTTACAGCCAATGAAGTACTTTTTGAAGTGGAGTCACATTTGTACAGTCGGAAACACAGCAGCCAATCTGTGCACAGTAGATAATTTTTGTGACGATTGAGGCATCTCCGTCAGGACACCTAGGACATGCTGCTCTTCTTCAAAATAGTCCGATGGGATTTTTTACATCCTCTTTAGATGGCAGACGGGGACTCGGTTTGTTTCATCTGAAACTCGGTACATTCCTTCAGTACTGCACTGGAGTTCAGCCTAGATTTATGTGCTCAACTCTCTGGAGTGGAACTTGAACCCACAAACTTCTGACTCAGAGGCCAGAGTGCTACCCACTTTTATTTTTGCTACCCACTTAAAAAAAAATATTTAGTCAACATTAAAAACATTTACAACATTGTAACCATTCCATTGCATCATACAAATCCTTTCCACCATCCTGAACAGCCGTTCCTCCAACACATTATTAACATCAAAACCCGAAGTTTAATTTGTCTTCCATAACATATATTAATCTATTGTACTTTAAAAATTGATCATAACCAAACCTTCTTTCTAGAATATCCTCATCCCAAAAAGTTTCTTGCAGACACAACAGGTCCATGCCTTTAAAACACTGCAACAACTGCTGCAAATTCTTCTCCCCCCCCCCCGCCTCAGTCCATTCACATTAATCGAGACCAATGTAATCATGGCTCTTAATAAAGGAAGTGTGCCTGATAATCTCCCCATCATGTAATTTCTGGCTTTTCCCTCCTTCCCAATTTTTCAGACAGCTGTTGCTTTCTCCTGCAGCCTCCGGCTCTTCTTCACCTCCTGTTTGAACCTCCCCTGCCCTTTCAACCTCTTCCTTACATTAGGTTGCTGTGTATCGGCCAAAAAAGCCCCTAAAACCTGAAAAAACAACCCAGAAACCCTCCACCAACTTTTTACAAACTTACTCCAACTCCCTGCAGTAATCAAGTAACCAGCAGCACCTGCTCACTCCTAGCCTCTCCCATCCACGGAGCTATTGGCTGATCTCCGAGATGCGGAGGAACTTCTTCACCCAGAGAGTGGTGAACCTGTGGAATTCTCTATCACAGAAAGTTGTTGAGGCCAATTCACTAAATATATTCAAAAAGGAGTTAGATGAGGTCCTTACTATTAGGGGGATCAAGGGGTATGGCGAGAAAGCAGGAATGGGGTACTGAAGTTGAATGTTCAGCCATGAACTCATTGAATGGCGGTGCAGGCTAGAAGGGCTGAATGGCCTACTCCTGCACCTATTTTCTATGTTTCTATGTTTCTAATGGGCACCTCAGCAAACTTTACTAACATCATTCCTTCCTTAGCAAATCCATATTTGTTGTTCAGCAAATATATGTGTTGTGTATTAAAGCTGGGGGCTAGATTTTCCACTTTCTGGCTAAGGCCGAAAAAAATGGGCCTTGTTCCAGCGATGCGGGACCTATTGCCCATGCTGATCGCCGGCTCAAGGCCCATTTTTTTTTTTTGCGATTTTCCACTCGGCCTTAGCCCAGCGATGTCAAATGGGCGATGTCATTTCTCGGCAATCTCCTGATCGGCCAAAGAAAACGGAAGTGAATGAAAAAAAAACTTCCCTAGCAACGCATTACTGCGCATGTGCAGGTTGATTTTTTTTTTCAGGTTGATGCTTCTTCCCGCGTTTTGAGAGGTCAAGGGTCTTCACACATGCTCAGAAGCTCTGGGTGGGTCTGGGAGAGAGAGAGAGAGAGAGGAGAAAGGAGAAAGGAAGCAGATCAGAAAGTCTTATCCAAATTACAGATAAATTTAAAGAATGGAGGGAGGTGCAGGAAAGAGAAGGGCCAAACCCTTCAGCGAAGAGGCAAATGAGGCCCTCGTAAATGCTGTCAGCTCCAGGTGGGAGGATCTGACACGGGGTGGGCAGGAGAAACCTCCACCCCATGCATATCTCAGGATTTGGTCCGAAATAGCCAACATAGTCACATCGGCCGCCAATGAAACGCGCACACCGGACCAGTGACGCAAACGGTGGAACAGCCTACTGGCAGCTGCGAGAGTAAGTTGAAATTTATATTTATGTATTATTTAATGATCTAAATAGTAACTAGAATCTGCAATGTTATTGGGTTTCATTTAAACATAACTAAATTTTACGCAACCCAGCATAAAGTTAAATGTTGTAGTGCGAAATATGCAACGTAATGCTAATTTGTAATAGAGCATTTAAATCTGTCACTCTTATATGTCTTCAATGTCTTAAATTGCCTGATCCATTTGCTTATGCCATGCAATGTTATCGTATCATTTACAGAAGAAGATTTCAATGAATAATCGGGAGCAACGGAGGACGGATGGGGGTGCTGCCATGATGCACACACTAAGCCAGTACGAGGAGCTCGCGGTGTCCTTGGTGGGGCCAGAAAACCGTTCGGTCACATCCCGTGGTGTGGCCGAACCCACCCTTGAGACATGTGAGTAATGAGAAATGTGCATTGTGCAATGTGTGAATCATTAGTAAATATTGAAAATATCGTAGTTACGCATGTAATGTTATGCAATTATAATATAATCTGATATGTAATTGTGATGTACTATAGATCTTCGAATTAGGTCGTGTTAGGTCATGTTAAACCTTGTGATCACTTGTGCATATGGGGTAATGGAAAGCATTGCAATGTTTTCAGTTGGAGAAAAATTGTAATGTACTGAGTTGAATTGTTAAACGTTGTTTATCAAATTAAAGGTCAAGTGGCCATCGAGTCGGTGGAGTCCACTACCACCACCACTGAAACTTCGCCGAGATCGCAGGAGACTGAGGAGGAAGGGGAGCCACTGCGGACTCCTGCTGCTGTGGTATATCGGTAGGAGGAGGAGGAGATTGACAAGACGGAAGAAGAGGAAGAGATTTTTTTTCTGGGAGGGGACGACCTGTGGCCATCTCGGTTGAGATGGAAGAAGCACCGGGACCAAGTGGTGTGCAGGTGGCGACGCCAAGGCGCGTCATATTGCAAACGCCAACCCCACGGAGGTCCGGTCAGCTTGACGAGCAATCAAGCTCTCTGCCTTGGAGGGCCAGATGGAGAGCTTGATTTCCCTGTGCAGGGAGACGGTCGCGATTGGTTGCGACCTTATCCAGGAGTTCGCAGGATTCTCTGCGAACTGGAGCCAGTTTCCAGCATCCTGGAGTGAGTTCTGCCAGAACTTCTCGAACTGGTCTTCTGAGCCGTCACAGGCTGCTTGGGAGACCCTGGAGGTTATTTGGCAGCAGACAGCGGCAACCAATGGCCTACGGCATGTGCTGCTGGCTGGACACGACGCTGCACCCCAAGGTGTCGTGTCTGCTCGCAGCGACATCCTGAGCCGCAAGCGTGTATGGAGGGCACAATTCCTCCGGACTCGGAAGTGGAGCCTCAGGCTTCCGCTTCCTCTCTGTCACCTCCACCACGGCAGGAAGTCTTGACATCCCACTCTGCACGACGTCTTGGTGTCGGTTTGCGTAGACCAAAATGGGCGGGTGGAGTGCGAACACGGGATGGGATAGGATCTGGAGGGAAACGTGGCCGCAGGTAGGGAGGGGGGAGTGTTTCTCTATAGTTCACCTGTTTTAAAATGTTCACTTGTTATTACCAATTTATTATACTCTTGTTATTGTTATTGTTACTAAGTTGGCCAATTGTATTCAATAGTTAAATGTTCACTTGTTCACTTTTTATCATTTCTTAACTGTTCCCTTTCCATTCTTTCTGAAATGGTCACTTGTTAGCATGACTGAAATGGTCATTTGTTCTGTAAAATGTTCATTTCTTCTTCTTGTAACGTTTTGGGGATTTTGAGGGAAGGGTGGGTTGGTGCGAGGGGTGGGGGGTTGGAGGGAGGGTATTGTTCATTAGTTCTTTGTTTGTTAATAAAAAATTCTACAACTTTTGAACTTTCTCTTTTACTTACATAAGTTTTACAGTTCTTCATGCAGATTTGTTTGTTTATTCTGTTTCCCCACGGAATATCATTAAATAACTTCACTATGTAAAAGCTGTTTAATAAATAATTCCAATATATGCATAAATAAGGTGATAATACCTATTTATATTCCCTGTCCCAAATTTCTGAGTACAATTTGCATCAATTTTACTCTCTGAATAACTCAGAACAATTCTCCACCCTTCCTCAGAGGCGAAAAATGGCGTCCGTAGTGCCCATTTTCCTCTCTGAGGCCCTAAAAAAGCAACTATTTTTGAGCACTGTTTTGGATCTTGCATCGGCCCAGTGAAGTGCATGCTAAGTGCTGAAACTTGGGATGGGCCTTGTGTGGGCGATCATTTGGGCGATCATCTCAGTGATCAAAATGGAAACTTGGGGGCCTATTTTTCCGCCGATATTTTGGACCTAGTTTCCATTTTTTGCTCAAAATGGGCAATAGAGGTCTGTTTTGGGCCATAGATGGGCTTTAGATGGGCGATGTGAAGTGGAAAGTCTAGCCCCTTATTTCCAATTTCACTCCTGGTATATATTTTGTATAACTTCTAAACTCACATGAACCTGACTTGATATTTTCTATGTGAACAAGGAATGGTTGAAAGCAGTCTTGTGCTGGCATTGCCCTGCATTACCTGTCGATTCATGGGCTATGTTCAAGGCATGAGCCTGTGTTTCAAATCTAATTAAATTGTAATTTTCAGTGATTCCCTTTTTATGTCCTTCATGCTGTGTTTCTTCCTGGGCTACAATTTTAACAATTGGGTTCCTGTTCTGAGTTTGGCTTTTATATTTGGTCTCTTCTGCTCTGAGGTGTAATTTCTGGTTGATTAGTTCTGCCTCAGCTTTTCATGTGTGGACTCTGGTCCTTGGGATTGTCCATGTGTGGGCCCTGGTCCTTGGGGTTCTCCATGTATGGGCTCTGGTCCTTGGGGTTGTTCATGTGTGGGCCCTGGTCCTTGGGGTTTTCCATGTGTGGGCGCTAGTCCTTGGGGTTGTCCATGTGAGAGCCCTGGTCCTTTGGGTTGTTCATGTGTGAGCACTGGTCCTTTGGGTTGTTCATGTGTGGACTCTGGTCCTTTGGGTTGTCCATGTGTGGGCCCTGGACTTCTGGGCTGTCCATGTGTGGGCCCTGGTCCTTGGGGTTGTCCACGTGTGGCCTCTGGTCCATTGGGTTGTCCATGTGTTGGCTCTGATCTTTGGCTGAGTCGGAGTGTTTGACTTTCTGTTCTGGGCTGCCTTCCCAGTGCTTCCATTGATTGAACAATTTCTCTGCTTGAGTTCTTTTAAGATTTATTGTCATTGTTAAATCTTGTCCCATCAGCTCACTCATGTCCGTGGGCTTTGGTGCCCCTGTTTTGAGCTTTAGCGGAGTTCGAGCATTGTGTCTGTGTCGAAACTGTTTGTTGTGGAGCATTGTGGTGTATTGCAGTTCTGGAGTGATGATGCGAAGGCACTGCACCTTATTATTGTTGTTCAGCTGTGGGTTCAGATTATAACCGAGGATTCTTGCAATGCCAAACTGGAAAGGTTTGATGGCGGTGTCATTCACCATGGAGGGGTCAACAGCTCCATCACTGTGAAGGCAGACTTTCATCAGCCCAGTCCGCATTTGCCTCAGGGCCTCCACCTCTTGCTGCATTCTTTCTTTTCCAATTGTCTCGTCAATTTTCCGCCAGAATGTTCTATTGAAGTGACGGTAGAGAGCCCAGTCCAATGTGTTCCATTCCTTTATGTTTTCGATGGTCTCATCAGCCATATGTTGCTTGGTGTCATTGCTTCTAAAGTTGAGCTTAAAGGAAACCACATCATCAAGCTCCCAGCAAAGGGCTTCTTTTAGGAGAATCATTGATTCGTCAAAGTACTCGGTGATCAGAATGAGATTAAAGGTTCTCTCAATTTTGTTGACAACAAAGGACTCGTTACCTTTTGAGTAATTGCCGTTGTTATTGAATCCAAAGTCAAACCACAAAAGGTTCCTGGCATAGTGATTGTTTGTTCTACTGGCTTCATAATATCTCCAGGGATACTTGGCAAACTCACTCAAGGTTTCAGCATGAAGGAAAGCTGGAACAGAGAGCTTGTAATAAGTAAAAGTTGATTCCACCATTGCAGTTGGATTCCGAATGATTGAAAAGTAGAAAGTGTCATTGGGCATAACCATCTCCACCTGTGGGAAGCGAGACCACGTTAGGATCAACACATTAATCTAAGGAAATTACTCTTCTCACAATTTCTGACATCTACACGATTCTGCATAATGCACAACAGACATGGTTAGCAGTAAACCAGGTTTGTTCTTCATGATTGTACATGCACACGTGATGCAGGAACAGCACTACATCAAGGGCAAGTTGATCTCATTCCAGGACATTATAGGAAGCCTGTCGAAAAAATGTGATTGGTGCGATGATGTTAATGAGAATGTGACTGGTGCAAATATGATGGTAAGAATGTGATTGGTGCGATGATGATGAAAATGGAAATGTGATTGGTGCGATGATAAGAATGTGATTGGAGCGATGATGATGATGAGAGTGTGATTGGTGCGATGGTGATGAGAATATGATTGGTGTGATGATGATGATGATGAGAATGTGATTGGTGTGCTGATGATGATGAGAATGTGATTGGTGCAATGATCATGATGATGAGAATGTGATTGGAGCGATGATGATGATGAGAATGTGATTGGTGTGATGATGATGAGAATGCGATTGGTGCGATGATGATAATGAGAATGTGATTGGTGCGATGATGATGAGAATGGGATTGTTGCGATGATGATGAGAATGTGATTGGTGCGACGATGATGATGAGAGTGCGATTGGTGCGATGATGATGATGATAAGAGTGTGATTGGTGCAATGATGATGAGAATGGGATTGTTGCGATGATGATGAGAATGTGATTGGTGCGACGATGATGATGAGAGTGCGATTGGTGCGATGATGATGATGATAAGAGTGTGATTGGTGCAATGATGAAGATGCTGATGAGAATGTGATTGGTGCGACGATGATGATGAGAATATGATTGGTGCAATGATGATGAGAATGTGATTGGTGCGATGATGAGAATGCGATTGGTGCAATGCTGATGAAGGTGAGAATGTGATTGGTGCGATGATGATGAGAATGAGAGTGTGATTGGTGCGATGATGATGAGAATGTGATTGGTGCAATGATGAGAATGCGATTGGTGCGATGATGAGAATGCGATTGGTGCGATGATGAGAATACGATTGGTGCGATGATGAGAATACGATTGGTGCGATGATGATGATAATGAGAGTGTGATTGGTGCAATGATGATGAAAATGTCATTGGTGCGATGATGATGATGATGAGAATGCGATTCGTGCAATGATGATGATGAGAATGTGATTGGTGCAGTGATGATGATGAGAATGTGGTTGGTGCGATGATGATGATGACGAGAATGTGATTGGTGCAATGATGACGTTGATAAGAATGTGATTGGTGCAATGATGATGATGATGAGAATGTGATTGGTGCAATGATGATGATGAGAATGTGATTGGTGCAATGATGATGATAATGTTATTGGTGCAATGATGATGAGAGTGTGATTGGTGCGATGATAATGATAATGTGATTGGTATGATAAGAATATGATTGGTGCGATGATAATGATGAGAATGTGATTGGTATGATGATGATAATGTGATTGGTGCTATGATGATGATGATGAGCGTGTGATTGGTGCGATGATGAAGATGATGAGAATGTGATTGGTGCGATGATGATAAGAATATGATTGGTGCGATGATAATGATGATGAGAATGTGATTGGTGTGATGATGATGAGAATGTGATTGGTGTGATGATGATAATGTGATTGGTGCGATGATGAAGATGAGAATGTGATTGGTGTGATGATGATAATGTGATTGGTGCGATGATGAAGATGAGAATGTGATTGGTGCGATGATGAAGATAAGAATGTGATTGATGCGATAATGATGAGAATGTGATTTGTGCGATGATGATGAGAATGTGATTGGTGCGATGATGATGATGATGATGAGCGTGTGATTGGTGCGATGATGATGAGACTGTGATTGGTGCGATGATGATGATGAGAGTGTGATTGGTGCGATGATGATGAGAATGTGATTGGTGCGATGGTGATACTGAGAATGTGATTGGTGCGATGATGATGATGACCATGTGATTGGTGCGATGATGATGATGAGAGTGTGATTGGTGCGATGATGATGAGAATGTGATTGGTGCGATGGTGATGCTGAAAATGTGATTGGTGCGATGATGATGATGACCATGTGATTGGTGCGATGATGATGAGAATGTGATTGGTGCGATGGTGATACTGAGAATGTGATTGGTGCCATGATGATGATGAGAATGTGATTGGCGCGATGATGATGAGGATGAGAATGTGATCGGTGCGATGATGAAAATGAGAATCTGATTGGTGCAATGATGAGAATGCGATTGGTGCAATGATGATGAAGGTGAGAATGTGATTGGTGCGATGATGATGAGAATGAGAGTGTGATTGGTGCGATGATGATGAGAATGTGATTGTTGCGATGGTGAGAATGCGATTGGTGCGATGATGAGAATGCGATTGGTGTGATGATGATGATAATGAGAGTGTGATTGGTGCAATGATGATGAAAATGTCATTGGTGCGATGATGATGATGAGAATGCGATTCGTGCAATGATGATGATGAGAATGTGATTGGTGCAGTGATGATGATGAGAATGTGGTTCGTGCGATGATGATGATGATGAGCGTGTGATTGGTGCAATGATGATGTTGATGAGAATGTGATTGGTGCAATGATGATGATGATGAGAATGTGATTGGTGCGATGATGATGAGAATGCGATAGGTGCGATGATGATGATGAGAATGTGATTGGTGCGATGATGATGTTGATGAGAATGTGATTGGTGCAATGATGATGATGAGAATGTGATTGGTGCAATGATGATGATAATGTTATTGGTGCAATGATTATGAGAGTGTGATTGGTGCGATGATGAAGATGATGAGAATGTGATTGGTGCGATGATGATGACGAGAATGTGATTGGTGCGATGATGTTGATGAGAATGTGATTGGTGCAATGATGATGAGAGTGTGATTGGTGCGATGATAATGATGATGAGAATGTGATTGGTATGATGATGATAATGTGATTGGTGCAATGATGATGATGAGCGTGTGATTGGTGCGATGATGAAGATGATGAGAATGTGATTGGTGCGATGATGATAAGAATATGATTGGTGCGATGATAATGATGATGAGAATGTGATTGGTGTGATGATGATGAGAATGTGATTGGTGCGATGATGATAAGAATATGATTGGTGCGATGATAATGATGATGAGAATGTGATTGGTGTGATGATGATAATGTGATTGGTGCGATGATGAAGATGAGAATGTGATTGGTGCGATGATGAAGATAAGAATGTGATTGATGCGATAATGATGAGAATGTGATTGGTGCGATGATGATGAGAATGTGATTGGTGCGATGATGATGATGATGAGCGTGTGATTGGTGCGATGATGATGAGACTGTGATTGGTGCGATGATGATGAGAATGTCATTGCGCATGCGATGATGATGAGTTTGTCATTGGTGCGATGATGATGATGAGAGTGTGATTGGTGCGATGATGATGAGAATGTGATTGGTGCGATGGTGATACTGAGAATGTGATTGGTGCGATGATGATGATGAGAATGTGATTGGCGCGATGATGATGAGGATGAGAATGTGATCGGTGCGATGATGAAAATGAGAATGTGATTGGTGCGATGACGATGATGATGATAAAAATGTGATTGGTGCGATGATGATGCTGGTGAGAATGTGATTGGTGCGATGATGAGAATCCGATTGGTGCAATGATGATGAGAATGAGAGTGTGATTGGTGCGATGATGATGAGAATGCGTTTGGTGCGATGATGAGAATGCGTTTGGTGCGATGATGAGAATGCGATTGGTGCGATGATGATGATAATGAGAGTGTGATTGGTGCAATGATGATGTTATTGGTGCAATGATGATGATGAGAATGTGATTGGTGCAATGATGATGATGAGAATGTGATTGGTGCAATGATGATGATGAGAATGTGATTAGTGCGATGATGATGAGAATGTGATTGGTGCGATGATGATGTTGATGAGAATGTGATTGGTGCAATGATGATGAGAGTGTGATTGGTGCGATGATAATGATGATGAGAATGTGATTGGTATGATGATAATGTGATTGGTGCGAAGATGATGAGGATGATGAGCGTGTGATTGGTGCGATGATGAAGATGATGAGAATGAGATTGGTTCGATGATGATAAGAATATGATTGATGCGATGATAATGATGATGAGAATGTGATTGGTGTGATGATGATGAGAATGTGATTGGTGCGATGATGATAAGAATATGATTGGTGCGATGATAATGATGATGAGAATGTGATTGGTGTGATGATGATGATAATGTGATTGGTGCGATGATGAAGATGAGAATGTGATTGATGCGATAATGATGTGAGTGTGATTGGTGCGATGATGATGATGATGACCATGTGATTGGTGCGATGATGATGAGAATGTGATTGGTGCGATGATGATGAGAATGTGATTGGAGCAATAATGATGAGAATGTGATTGATGCGATAATGATGAGAATGTGATTGGTGCGATGATGATGATGATGACGAGAATGTGATTGGTACAATGATGCTGAGAATGTGATTGGACCGATGATGATGAGAATGTGATTGTTGCGATGATAATGATGATGAGAATGTGATTGGTGTGATGATGATGAGAATGTCATTGGTGCGATGATGATAAGAATATGATTGGTGCGATGATAATGATGATGAGAATGTGATTGGTGTGATGATGATGATAATGTGATTGGTGCGATGATGAAGATGAGAATGTGATTGATGCGATAATGATGTGAGTGTGATTGGTGCGATGATGATGATGATGACCATGTGATTGGTGCGATGATGATGAGAATGTGATTGGTGCGATGATGATGAGAATGTGATTGGAGCAATAATGATGAGAATGTGATTGGTGCGATGATGATGAGAAAGTGATTGGTGCGATGATGATGATAATGCGATTGGTGCGATGATGATGATGATGATGAGAATGTGATTGGTGCGATGATGATGATGAGATTGTGATTGGTGCGATGATGATGATGATGAGAATGTGATTGGTGTGATGAAGATGAGAATGTGATTGATGCGATGATGATGAGAATGTGATTGATGCGATGATGATGGTGATGAGAATGTGATTGGTGCGATAATGATGAGAATGTGATTGGTGCGATGATGATGATGATGACGAGAATGTGATTGGTACAATGATGCTGAGAATGTGATTGGACCGATGATGATGAGAATGTGATTGTTGTGATGATAATGATGATAATGTGATTGGTGCGATGATGATGAGAATGTGATTGGTGCGATGATAATGATGAGAATGTGCGATGATGATGAAGATGAGAATGTGATTGGTGCGATGATGATGAGAATGCGATTCGTGCGATGATGATGATGTTGAGAATGTGATTGGTGCGATGATGATGATTAGAAAGTGATTGGTGCGATGGTGATGAGAATGCGATAGGTGCGATGATGATGAGAATGTGATTGGTGCGATTATGATGATGAGAATGCGATTCGTGCGATGATGATGATGATGAGAATGTGATTCGTGTGCTGATGATGAGAATGTGATTGGTGCAATGATGATGATGAGAATGTGATTGGTGCAATGATGATGATGACGAGAATGTGATTGGTGCAATGATGATGAGAATGCGATTCATGCAATGATGATGAGAATGTGATTGGTGCAGTGATGATGATGAGAATGTGATTGGTGCGATGATGATGATGACGAGAATGTGATTGGTGCAATGATGATGATGATGAGAATGTGATTGGTGCAATGATGATGATGAGAATGTGATTGGTGCGATGATGATGAGAATGCGATAGGTGCGATGATGATGAGAATGTCATTGGTGCTATGATGATGTTGATGAGAATGTGATTGGTGCAATGATGATGATGAGAATGTGATTGGTGCAATGATGATGATAATGTTATTGGTGCAATGATGATGAGAGTTTGATTGGTGCGATGATAATGATGAGAATGTGATTGGTGTGATAATAAGAATATGATTGGTGCGATGATAATGATGATGAGAATGTGATTGGTATGATGATAATGAGATTGGTTGCGATGATGATGATGATGAGCGTGTGATTGGTGCGATGATGAAGATGATGAGAATGTGATTGGTGCGATGATAAGAATATGATTGGTGCGATGATAATGATGATGAGAATGTGATTGGTGTGATGATGATGAGAATGTGATTGGTGCGATGATGAAGATGAGAATGTGATTGGTGCGATGATGAAGATAAGAATGTGATTGATGCGATAATGATGAGAATGTGATTGGTGCAATGATGATGAGAATGTGATTGGTGCGATGATGATGATGAGCGTGTGATTGGTGCGATGATGATGAGACTGTGATTGGTGCGATGATGATGAGACTGTGATTGGTGCGATGATGATGATGATGAGAATGTCATTGGTGCGCATGCGATGATGATGAGATTGTCACTGGTGCGATGATGATGATGATAGTGTGATTGGTGCGATGATGATGATGATGACCATGTGATTGGTGCGATGATGATGAGAATGTGATTGGTGCGATGGTGATACTGAGAATGTGATTGGTGCCATGATGATGATGAGAATGTGATTGGCGCGATGATGATGAGGATGAGAATGTGATTGGTGCGATGATGAAAATGAGAATGTGATTGGTGCGATGACGATGATGATGATAAAAATGTGATTGGTGCGATGATGATGCTGGTGAGAATGCGATTGGTGCGATGATGAGAATGCGATTGGTGCAATGATGATGAAGGTGAGAATGTGATTGGTGCGATGATGATGAGAATGAGAGTGTGATTGGTGCGATGATGATGAGAATGCGATTGGTGCGATGATGAGAATGCGATTGGTGCAATGATGATGAAGGTGAGAATGTGATTGGTGCGATGATGATGAGAATGAGAGTGTGATTGGTGCGATGATGATGAGAATGCGATTGGTGCGATGATGAGAATGCGATTGGTGCGATGATGATGAGAATGCGATTGGTGCGATGATGAGAATGCGATTGGTGCGATGATGATGATAATGAGAGTGTGATTGGTGCGATGATGATGAGAATGTGATTAGTGCGACGATGAGAATGTGATTGGTGCAATGATGAGAATGCCATTGGTGCGATGATGATGAAGATGAGAATGTGATTGGTGCGATGATGGTGATAATGAGAGTGTGATTGGTGCAATGATGATGAGAATGTGATTGGTGCGATGATGATGTTGATGAGAATGTGATTGGTGCAATGATGATGAGAGTGTGATTGGTGCGATGATAATGATGAGAATGTGATTGGTGTGATAATAAGAATATGATTGGTGCGATGATAATGATGATGAGAATGTGATTGGTATGATGATGATAATGTGATTGGTGCGATGATGATGATGATGAGCGTGTGATTGGTGCGATGATGAAGAAGATGAGAATGTGATTGGTGCGATGATAATGATGATGAGAATGTGATTGGTGTGATGATGATGAGAATGTGATTGATGCGATGATGATGGTGATGAGAATGTGATTCGTGCAATGATGATGATGAGAATGTGATTGGTGCCGTGATGATGATGAGAATGTGGTTGGTGCGATGATGATGATGACGAGAATGTGATTGGTGCAATGATGATGATGAGAATGTGATTGGTGCAATGATGATGATGATGATAATGTTATTGGTGCAATGATGATGAGAGTGTGATTGGTGCGATGATAATGATAATGTGATTGGTATGATAAGAATATGATTGGTGCGATGATAATGATGATGAGAATGTGATTGGTATGATGATGATAATGTGATTGGTGCTATGATGATGATGATGAGCGTGTGATTGGTGCGATGATGAAGATGATGAGAATGTGATTGGTGCGATGATAAGAATATGATTGGTGCGATGATAATGATGATGAGAATGTGATTGGTGTGATGATGATGAGAATGTGATTGGTGTGATGATGAAAATGTGATTGGTGCGATGATGAAGATGAGAATGTGATTGGTGTGATGATGATAATGTGATTGGTGCGATGATGAAGATGAGAATGTGATTGGTGCGATGATGAAGATAAGAATGTGATTGATGCGATAATGATGAGAATGTGATTTGTGCGATGATGATGAGAATATGATTGGTGCGATGATGATGATGATGAGCGTGTGATTGGTGCGATGATGATGAGACTGTGATTGGTGCGATGATGATGATGAGAATGTGATTGGTGCGATGATGATGATGACCATGTGATTGGTGCGATGATGATGATGAGAGTGTGATTGGTGCGAAGATGATGAGAATGTGATTGGTGCGATGGTGATACTGAGAATGTGATTGGTGCGATGATGATGATGACCATGTGATTGGTGCGATGATGATGAGAATGTGATTGGTGCCATGGTGATACTGAGAATGTGATTGGTGCCAGGATGATGATGAGAATGTGATTGGCGCGATGATGATGAGGATGAGAATGTGATCGGTGCGATGATGAAAATGAGAATGTGATTGGTGCGATGATGAGAATGCGATTGGTGCAATGATGATGAAGGTGAGAATGTGATTGGTGCGATGATGATGAGAATGAGAGTGTGATTGGTGCGATGATGATGAGAATGTGATTGTTGCGATGGTGAGAATGTGATTGGTGCGATGATGAGAATGCGATTGGTGCGATGATGATGATAATGAGAGTGTGATTGGTGCAATGATGATGAAAATGTCATTGGTGCGATGATGATGATGAGAATGCGATTCGTGCAATGATGATGAGTATGTGATTGGTGCAATGATGATGATAATGTTATTGGTGCAATGATTATGAGAGTGTGATTGGTGTGATGATAATGATGATGAGAATGTGATTGGTGCGATGATGATGATGAGAATGTGATTGGTGCGATGATGATGACGAGAATGTGATTGGTGCGATGATGTTGATGAGAATGTGATTGGTGCAATGATGATGAGAGTGTGATTGGTGCGATGATAATGATGATAATGTGATTGGTATGATAAGAATATGATTGGTGCGATGATAATGATGATGAGAATGTGATTGGTATGATGATGATAATGTGATTGGTGCGATGATGATGATGAGCATGTGATTGGTGCGATGATGAAGATGATGAGAATGTGATTGGTGCGATGATGATAAGAATATGATTGGTGCGATGATAATGATGATGAGAATGTGATTGGTGTGATGATAACGTGATTGGTGCCATGATGAAGATGAGAATGTGATTGGTGCGATGATGAAGATAAGAATGTGATTGATGCGATAATGATGAGAATGTGATTGGTGCGATGATGATGAGAATGTGATTGGTGCGATGATGATGATGATGAGCGTGTGATTGGTGCGATGATGATGAGACTGTGATTGGTGCGATGATGATGAGAATGTCATTGCGCATGCGATGATGATGAGTTTGTCATTGGTGCGATGATGATGATGAGAGTGTGATTGGTGCGATGATGATGAGAATGTGATTGGTGCGATGATGATACTGAGAATGTGATTGGTGCGATGATGATGATGAGAATGTGATTGGCGCGATGATGATGAGGATGAGAATGTGATCAGTGCGATGATGAAAATGAGAATGTGATTGGTGCGATGACGATGATGATGATAAAAATGTGATTGGTGCGATGATGATGCTGGTGAGAATGTGATTGGTGCGATGATGAGAATCCGATTGGTGCAATGATGATGAGAATGAGAGTGTGATTGGTGCGATGATGATGAGAATGCGTTTGGTGCGATGATGAGAATGCGTTTGGTGCGATGATGAGAATGCGATTGGTGCGATGATGATGATAATGAGAGTGTGATTGGTGCAATGATGATGTTATTGGTGCAATGATGATGATGAGAATGTGATTGGTGCAATGATGATGATGAGAATGTGATTGGTGCAATGATGATGATGAGAATGTGATTAGTGCGATGATGATGACGAGAATGTGATTGGTGCGATGATGATGTTGATGAGAATGTGATTGGTGCAATGATGATGAGAGTGTGATTGGTGCGATGATAATGATGATGAGAATGTGATTGGTATGATGATAATGTGATTGGTGCGATGATGATAAGAATATGATTGATGCGATGATAATGATGATGAGAATGTGATTGGTGTGATGATGATGAGAATGTGATTGGTGCGATGATAAGAATATGATTGGTGCGATGATAATGATGATGAGAATGTGATTGGTGTGATGATGATGATAATGTGATTGGTGCGATGATGAAGATGAGAATGTGATTGATGCGATAATGATGTGAGTGTGATTGGTGCGATGATGATGATGATGACCATGTGATTGGTGCGATGATGATGAGAATGTGATTGGTGCGATGATGATGAGAATGTGATTGGAGCAATAATGATGAGAATGTGATTGGTGCGATGATGATGAGAAAGTGATTGGTGCGATGATGATAATGCGATTGGTGCGATGATGATGATGATGATGAGAATGTGATTGGTGCGATGATGATGATGAGATTGTGATTGGTGCGATGATGATGATGATGATGAGAATGTGATTGGTGTGATGAAGATGAGAATGTGATTGATGCGATGATGATGAGAATGTGATTGATGCGATGATGATGGTGATGAGAATGTGATTGGTGCGATAATGATGAGAATGTGATTGGTGCGATGATGATGATGACGAGAATGTGATTGGTACAATGATGCTGAGAATGTGATTGGACCGATGATGATGAGAATGTGATTGTTGCGATGATAATGATGATGAGAATGTGATTGGTGTGATGATGATGAGAATGTCATTGGTGCGATGATGATAAGAATATGATTGGTGCGATGATAATGATGATGAGAATGTGATTGGTGTGATGATGATGATAATGTCATTGGTGCGATGATGAAGATGAGAATGTGATTGATGCGATAATGATGTGAGTGTGATTGGTGCGATGATGATGATGATGACCATGTGATTGGTGCGATGATGATGAGAATGTGATTGGTGCGATGATGATGAGAATGTGATTGGAGCAATAATGATGAGAATGTGATTGGTGCGATGATGATGAGAAAGTGATTGGTGCGATGATGATGATAATGCGATTGGTGCGATGATGATGATGATGATGAGAATGTGATTGGTGCGATGATGATGATGAGATTGTGATTGGTGCGATGATGATGATGATGATGAGAATGTGATTGGTGTGATGAAGATGAGAATGTGATTGATGCGATGATGATGAGAATGTGATTGATGCGATGATGATGGTGATGAGAATGTGATTGGTGCGATAATGATGAGAATGTGATTGGTGCGATGATGATGATGATGACGAGAATGTGATTGGTACAATGATGCTGAGAATGTGATTGGACTGATGATGATGAGAATGTGATTGTTGCGATGATAATGATGATAATGTGATTGGTGCGATGATGATGAGAATGTGATTGGTGCGATGATAATGATGAGAATGTGATTGGTGCGATGATGATGAAGATGAGAATGTGATTGGTGCGATGATGATGAGAATGCGATTCGTGCGATGATGATGATGTTGAGAATGTGATTGGTGCGATGATGATGATTAGAAAGTGATTGGTGCGATGGTGATGAGAATGCGATAGGTGCGATGATGATGAGAATGTGATTGGTGCGATGATGATGATGAGAATGCGATTCGTGCGATGATGATGATGATGAGAATGTGATTCGTGTGCTGATGATGAGAATGTGATTGGTGCAATGATGATGAGAATGTGATTGGTGCAATGATGATGATTAAAATGTCATTAGTGCGATGATGATGAGAATGCGATTCGTGCAATGATGATGATGAGAATGTGATTGGTGCAGTGATGATGATGAGAATGTGATTGGTGCGATGATGATGATGACGAGAATGTGATTGGTGCAATGATGATGATGATGAGAATGTGATTGGTGCAATGATGATGATGAGAATGTGATTGGTGCGATGATGATGAGAATGCGATAGGTGCGATGATGATGATGAGAATGTCATTGGTGCTATGATGATGTTGATGAGAATGTGATTGGTGCAATGATGATGATGAGAATGTGATTGGTGCAATGATGATGATAATGTTATTGGTGCAATGATGATGAGAGTTTGATTGGTGCGATGATAATGATGAGAATGTGATTGGTGTGATAATAAGAATATGATTGGTGCGATGATAATGATGATGAGAATGTGATTGGTATGATGATAATGAGATTGGTTGCGATGATGATGATGAGCGTGTGATTGGTGCGATGATGAAGATGATGAGAATGTGATTGGTGCGATGATAAGAATATGATTGGTGCGATGATAATGATGATGAGAATGTGATTGGTGTGATGATGATGAGAATGTGATTGGTGCGATGATGAAGATGAGAATGTGATTGGTGCGATGATGAAGATAAGAATGTGATTGATGCGATAATGATGAGAATGTGATTGGTGCGATGATGATGAGAATGTGATTGGTGCGATGATGATGATGAGCGTGTGATTGGTGCGATGATGATGAGACTGTGATTGGTGCGATGATGATGAGACTGTGATTGGTGCGATGATGATGATGATGAGAATGTCATTGGTGCGCATGCGATGATGATGAGATTGTCACTGGTGCGATGATGATGATGATAGTGTGATTGGTGCGATGATGATGATGATGACCATGTGATTGGTGCGATGATGATGAGAATGTGATTGGTGCGATGGTGATACTGAGAATGTGATTGGTGCCATGATGATGATGAGAATGTGATTGGCGCGATGATGATGAGGATGAGAATGTGATTGGTGCGATGATGAAAATGAGAATGTGATTGGTGCGATGACGATGATGATGATAAAAATGTGATTGGTGCGATGATGATGCTGGTGAGAATGCGATTGGTGCGATGATGAGAATGCGATTGGTGCAATGATGATGAAGGTGAGAATGTGATTGGTGCGATGATGATGAGAATGAGAGTGTGATTGGTGCGATGATGATGAGAATGCGATTGGTGCGATGATGAGAATGCGATTGGTGCAATGATGATGAAGGTGAGAATGTGATTGGTGCGATGATGATGAGAATGAGAGTGTGATTGGTGCGATGATGATGAGAATGCGATTGGTGCGATGATGAGAATGCGATTGGTGCGATGATGATGAGAATGCGATTGGTGCGATGATGAGAATGCGATTGGTGCGATGATGATGATAATGAGAGTGTGATTGGTGCGATGATGATGAGAATGTGATTAGTGCGACGATGAGAATGTGATTGGTGCAATGATGAGAATGCCATTGGTGCGATGATGATGAAGATGAGAATGTGATTGGTGCGATGATGATGATAATGAGAGTGTGATTGGTGCAATGATGATGAGAATGTGATTGGTGCGATGATGATGTTGATGAGAATGTGATTGGTGCAATGATGATGAGAGTGTGATTGGTGCGATGATAATGATGAGAATGTGATTGGTGTGATAATAAGAATATGATTGGTGCGATGATAATGATGATGAGAATGTGATTGGTATGATGATGATAATGTGATTGGTGCGATGATGATGATGATGAGCGTGTGATTGGTGCGATGATGAAGAAGATGAGAATGTGATTGGTGCGATGATAATGATGATGAGAATGTGATTGGTGTGATGATGATGAGAATGTGATTGATGCGATGATGATGGTGATGAGAATGTGATTCGTGCAATGATGATGATGAGAATGTGATTGGTGCCGTGATGATGATGAGAATGTGGTTGGTGCGATGATGATGATGACGAGAATGTGATTGGTGCAATGATGACGTTGATAAGAATGTGATTGGTGCAATGATGATGATGATGAGAATGTGATTGGTGCAATGATGATGATGAGAATGTGATTGGTGCAATGATGATGATGATAATGTTATTGGTGCAATGATGATGAGAGTGTGATTGGTGCGATGATAATGATGTGATTGGTATGATAAGAATATGATTGCTGCGATGATAATGATGATGAGAATGTGATTGGTATGATGATGATAATGTGATTGGTGCTATGATGATGATGATGAGCGTGTGATTGGTGCGATGATGAAGATGATGAGAATGTGATTGGTGCGATGATAAGAATATGATTGGTGCGATGATAATGATGATGAGAATGTGATTGGTGTGATGATGATAATGTGATTGGTGCGATGATGAAGATGAGAATGTGATTGGTGTGAGGATGATGATAATGTGATTGGTGCGATGATGAAGATAAGAATGTGATTGATGCGATAATGATGAGAATGTGATTTGTGCGATGATGATGAAAATATGATTGGTGCGATGATGATGATGAGAGTGTGATTGGTGCGATGATGATGAGAATGTGATTGGTGCGATGGTGATACTGAGAATGTGATTGGTGCGATGATGATGATGACCATGTGATTGGTGCGATGATGATGATGAGAGTGTGATTGGTGCGATGATGATGAGAATGTGATTGGTGCGATGGTGATACTGAGAATGTGATTGGTGCGATGATGATGATGACCATGTGATTGGTGCGATGATGATGAGAATGTGATTGGTGCCATGGTGATACTGAGAATGTGATTGCTGCCAGGATGATGATGAGAATGTGATTGGTGCGATGATGAGAATGCGATTGGTGCAATGATGATGAAGGTGAGAATGTGATTGGTGCGATGATGATGAGAATGAGAGTGTGATTGGTGCGATGATGATGAGAATGTGATTGTTGCGATGGTGAGAATGTGATTGGTGCGATGATGAGAATGCGATTGGTGCGATGATGATGATAATGAGAGTGTGATTGGTGCAATGATGATGAAAATGTCATTAGTGCGATGATGATGAGAATGCGATTCGTGCAATGATGATGATGAGAATGTGATTGGTGCAGTGATGATGATGAGAATGTGATTGGTGCAATGATGATGTTGATGAGAATGTGATTGGTGCAATGATGATGATGATGAGAATGTGATTGGTGCAATGATGATGATAATGTTATTGGTGCAATGATTATGAGAGTGTGATTGGTGTGATGATAATGATGATGAGAATGTGATTGGTGCGATGATGATGATGAGAATGTGATTGGTGCGATGATGATGACGAGAATGTGATTGGTGCGATGATGTTGATGAGAATGTGATTGGTGCAATGATGATGAGAGTGTGATTGGTGCGATGATAATGATGATAATGTGATTGGTATGATAAGAATATGATTGGTGCGATGATAATGATGATGAGAATGTGATTGGTATGATGATGATAATGTGATTGGTGCGATGATGATGATGAGCGTGTGATTGGTGCGATGATGAAGATGATGAGAATGTGATTGGTGCGATGATGATAAGAATATGATTGGTGCGATGATAATGATGATGAGAATGTGATTGGTGTGATGATGATAATGTGATTGGTGCCATGATGAAGATGAGAATGTGATTGGTGCGATGATGAAGATAAGAATGTGATTGATGCGATAATGATGAGAATGTGATTGGTGCGATGATGATGAGAATGTGATTGGTGCGATGATGATGATGATGAGCGTGTGATTGGTGCGATGATGATGAGACTGTGATTGGTGCGATGATGATGAGAATGTCATTGCGCATGCGATGATGATGAGTTTGTCATTGGTGCGATGATGATGATGAGAGTGTGATTGGTGCGATGATGATGAGAATGTGATTGGTGCGATGGTGATACTGAGAATGTGATTGGTGCGATGATGATGATGAGAATGTGATTGGCGCGATGATGATGAGGATGAGAATGTGATCAGTGCGATGATGAAAATGAGAATGTGATTGGTGCGATGACGATGATGATGATAAAAATGTGATTGGTGCGATGATGATGCTGGTGAGAATGCGATTGGTGCGATGATGAGAATCCGATTGGTGCAATGATGATGAGAATGAGAGTGTGATTGGTGCGATGATGATGAGAATGCGTTTGGTGCGATGATGAGAATGCGTTTGGTGCGATGATGAGAATGCGATTGGTGCGATGATGATGATAATGAGAGTGTGATTGGTGCAATGATGATAATGTTATTGGTGCAATGATGATGATGAGAATGTGATTGGTGCAATGATGATGATGAGAATGTGATTGGTGCAATGATGATGATGAGAATGTGATTAGTGCGATGATGATGACGAGAATGTGATTGGTGCGATGATGATGTTGATGAGAATGTGATTGGTGCAATGATGATGAGAGTGTGATTGGTGCGATGATAATGATGATGAGAATGTAATTGGTATGATGATAATGTGATTGGTGCGATGATAATGATGATGATGATGAGCGTGTGATTGGTGCGATGATGAAGATGATGAGAATGTGATTGGTGCGATGATGATAAGAATATGATTGATGCGATGATAATGATGATGAGAATGTGATTGGTGTGATGATGATGAGAATGTGATTGGTGCGATGATAAGAATATGATTGGTGCGATGATAATGATGATGAGAATGTGATTGGTGTGATGATGATGATAATGTGATTGGTGCGATGATGAAGATGAGAATGTGATTGATGCGATAATGATGTGAGTGTGATTGGTGCGATGATGATGATGATGACCATGTGATTGGTGCGATGATGATGAGAATGTGATTGGTGCGATGATGATGAGAATGTGATTGGAGCAATAATGATGAGAATGTGATTGGTGCGATGATGATGAGAAAGTGATTGGTGCGATGATGATGATAATGCGATTGGTGCGATGATGATGATGATGATGAGAATGTGATTGGTGCGATGATGATGATGAGATTGTGATTGGTGCGATGATGATGATGATGATGAGAATGTGATTGGTGTGATGAAGATGAGAATGTGATTGATGCGATGATGATGAGAATGTGATTGATGCGATGATGATGATGATGAGAATGTGATTGGTGCGATAATGATGAGAATGTGATTGGTGCGATGATGATGATGACGAGAATGTGATTGGTACAATGATGCTGAGAATGTGATTGGACCGATGATGATGAGAATGTGATTGTTGCGATGATAATGATGATGAGAATGTGATTGGTGTGATGATGATGAGAATGTCATTGGTGCGATGATGATAAGAATATGATTGGTGCGATGATAATGATGATGAGAATGTGATTGGTGTGATGATGATGATAATGTCATTGGTGCGATGATGAAGATGAGAATGTGATTGATGCGATAATGATGTGAGTGTGATTGGTGCGATGATGATGATGATGACCATGTGATTGGTGCGATGATGATGAGAATGTGATTGGTGCGATGATGATGAGAATGTGATTGGAGCAATAATGATGAGAATGTGATTGGTGCGATGATGATGAGAAAGTGATTGGTGCGATGATGATGATAATGCGATTGGTGCGATGATGATGATGATGATGATGAGAATGTGATTGGTGCGATGATGATGATGAGATTGTGATTGGTGCGATGATGATGATGATGATGAGAATGTGATTGGTGTGATGAAGATGAGAATGTGATTGATGCGATGATGATGAGAATGTGATTGATGCGATGATGATGGTGATGAGAATGTGATTGGTGCGATAATGATGAGAATGTGATTGGTGCGATGATGATGATGATGACGAGAATGTGATTGGTACAATGATGCTGAGAATGTGATTGGACTGATGATGATGAGAATGTGATTGTTGCGATGATAATGATGATAATGTGATTGGTGCGATGATGATGAGAATGTGATTGGTGCGATGATAATGATGAGAATGTGATTGGTGCGATGATGATGAAGATGAGAATGTGATTGGTGCGATGATGATGAGAATGCGATTCGTGCGATGATGATGATGTTGAGAATGTGATTGGTGCGATGATGATGATTAGAAAGTGATTGGTGCGATGGTGATGAGAATGCGATAGGTGCGATGATGATGAGAATGTGATTGGTGCGATGATGATGATGAGAATGCGATTCGTGCGATGATGATGATGATGAGAATGTGATTCGTGTGCTGATGATGAGAATGTGATTGGTGCAATGATGATGATGAGAATGTGATTGGTGCAATGATGATGATTAAAATGTCATTGGTGCGATGATGATGAGAATGCGATTCGTGCAATGATGATGATGAGAATGTGATTGGTGCAGTGATGATGATGAGAATGTGATTGGTGCGATGATGATGATGACGAGAATGTGATTGGTGCAATGATGATGATGATGAGAATGTGATTGGTGCAATGATGATGATGAGAATGTGATTGGTGCGATGATGATGAGAATGCGATAGGTGCGATGATGATGATGAGAATGTCATTGGTGCTATGATGATGTTGATGAGAATGTGATTGGTGCAATGATGATGATGAGAATGTGATTGGTGCAATGATGATGATAATGTTATTGGTGCAATGATGATGAGAGTTTGATTGGTGCGATGATAATGATGAGAATGTGATTGGTGTGATAATAAGAATATGATTGGTGCGATGATAATGATGATGAGAATGTGATTGGTATGATGATGAGATTGGTTGCGATGATGATGATGATGAGCGTGTGATTGGTGCGATGATGAAGATGATGAGAATGTGATTGGTGCGATGATAAGAATATGATTGGTGCGATGATAATAATGATGAGAATGTGATTGGTGTGATGATGATGAGAATGTGATTGGTGCGATGATAAGAATATGATTGGTGCGATGATAATGATGATGAGAATGTGATTGGTGTGATGATGATGATAATGTGATTGGTGCGATGATGAAGATGAGAATGTGATTGGTGCGATGATGAAGATAAGAATGTGATTGATGCGATAATGATGAGAATGTGATTGGTGCGATGATGATGAGAATGTGATTGGTGCGATGATGATGATGAGCGTGTGATTGGTGCGATGATGATGAGACTGTGATTGGTGCGATGATGATGAGACTGTGATTGGTGCGATGATGATGATGATGAGAATGTCATTGGTGCGCATGCGATGATGATGAGATTGTCACTGGTGCGATGATGATGATAGTGTGATTGGTGCGATGATGATGATGATGACCATGTGATTGGTGCGATGATGATGAGAATGTGATTGGTGCGATGGTGATACTGAGAATGTGATTGGTGCCATGATGATGATGAGAATGTGATTGGCGCGATGATGATGAGGATGAGAATGTGATTGGTGCGATGATGAAAATGAGAATGTGATTGGTGCGATGACGATGATGATGATAAAAATGTGATTGGTGCGATGATGATGCTGGTGAGAATGCGATTGGTGCGATGATGAGAATGCGATTGGTGCAATGATGATGAAGGTGAGAATTTTGATTGGTGCGATGATGATGAGAATGAGAGTGTGATTGGTGCGATGATGATGAGAATGCGATTGGTGCGATGATGAGAATGCGATTGGTGCAATGATGATGAAGGTGAGAATGTGATTGGTGCGATGATGATGAGAATGAGAGTGTGATTGGTGCGATGATGATGAGAATGCGATTGGTGCGATGATGAGAATGCGATTGGTGCGATGATGATGAGAATGCGATTGGTGCGATGATGAGAATGCGATTGGTGCGATGATGATGATAATGAGAGTGTGATTGGTGCGATGATGATGAGAATGTGATTAGTGCGACGATGAGAATGTGATTGGTGCAATGATGAGAATGCCATTGGTGCGATGATGATGAAGATGAGAATGTGATTGGTGCGATGATGATGATAATGAGAGTGTGATTGGTGCAATGATGATGAGAATGTGATTGGTGCGATGATGATGTTGATGAGAATGTGATTGGTGCAATGATGATGAGAGTGTGATTGGTGCGATGATAATGATGAGAATGTGATTGGTGTGATAATAAGAATATGATTGGTGCGATGATAATGATGATGAGAATGTGATTGGTATGATGATGATAATGTGATTGGTGCGATGATGATGATGATGAGCGTGTGATTGGTGCGATGATGAAGAAGATGAGAATGTGATTGGTGCGATGATAATGATGATGAGAATGTGATTGGTGTGATGATGATGAGAATGTGATTGGTGCGATGATAAGAATATGATTGGTGCGATGATAATGATGATGAGAATGTGATTGGTGTGATGATGATGATAATGTGATTGGTGCGATGATGATGAGAATGTGATTGGTGCGATGATGATGAGCGTGTGATTGGTGCGATGATGATGATGATGATGAGAATGTCATTGGTGCGATGATGATGAGAATGTGATTGGTGCGATGGTGATACTGAGAATGTGATTGGTGCCATGATGATGGTGAGAATGTGATTGGCGCGATGATGATGAGAATGTGATTGGTGCGATGGTGATACTGAGAATGTGATTGGTGCCATGATGATGATGAGAATGTGATTGGCGCGATGATGATGAGGATGAGAATGTGATCGGTGCGATGATGAAAATGAGAATGTGATTGGTGCGATGACGATGATGATGATAAAAATGTGATTGGTGCGATGATGATGCTGGTGAGAATGTGATTGGTGCGATGATGAGAATGCGATTGGTGCAATGATGATGAAGGTGAGAATGTGATTGGTGCGATGATGATGAGAATGTGATTGTTGCGATGATGAGAATGTGATTGTTGCGATGATGAGAATGCGATTGGTGCGATGATGAGAATGCGATTGGTGCGATGATGATGATAATGAGAGTGTGATTGTTGCGATGATGAGAATGCGATTGGTGCGATGATGAGAATGCGATTGGTGCGATGATGATGATAATGAGAGTGTGATTGGTGCGATGATGATGAGAATGTGATTAGTGCGATGATGAGAATGTGATTGGTGCAATGATGAGAATGCCATTGGTGCGATGATGATGAAGATGAGAATGTGATTGGTGCGATGATGATAATGAGAGTGTGATTGGTGCAATGATGATGAGAATGTGATTGGTGCGATGATGAGAATGCGATTGGTGTGATGATGAGACTGCGATTGGTGCGATGATGATGGAGATGAGAATGTGAATGGTGCGATGATGATGAAGATGAGAATGTGATTGGTGCGATGATGATGAGAATGAGAGTGTGATTGGTGCGATGATGATGAGAATGTGATTGGTGCGATGATGATGAAGATGAGAATGTGATTGGTGCGAGGATGATGATAATGAGAGTGTGATTGGTGCGATGATGATGAGAATGTGATTGGTGCGATGATGATGAAGATGATAATGTGATTGGTGCGATGATGATGAAGATGAGAATGTGATTGGTGCGATGATGATGAGAATGAGAGTGTGATTGGTGTGATGATGATGAGAATGTGATTGGTGCGTGATGAGAATGTGATTTGTGCGATGATGATGAGAATGTGATTGGTGCGATGATGAGAATGCGATTGATGCGATGATGATGAAGATGAGAATGTGTTTGGTGTGATGATGATGAAGATGGTGAGAATGTGATTGGTGTGACGATGAGGAGAATTGATGCTTCGGAGAATGTGACCAGTGCGATGATGATGATGAGAAAATGTGATTGTTTCGAACATGAGAATGTGATTGTTGTAATGATGATAATGAGAATGCCATTGGTGCAATGATGAGGAGAACGTGATTGGTGCGATGATGATGATGAGAATGTGATTGGTGTGATGATGATGATGAGAATGTGATTGGTGCGATGATGATGAGAATACCTTTGGTGCGATGATGATGATGTCAATGTCATTAGTTGCTCTGGGAATATTATTGGTGAAGCCTGTTCTGCCAGTTTCAGTACAATTCCGTTAACTAATCTTCGCACCTCTCCACGTGGAATGGCACTGTCCCAACACATTCTCATCTCCACGAGATGAAATAGTTGAAATTGGACTGTTCTTCTTGCATTTCTGTTCCTCCCTGCTTCCATGGGCACCTGTCTCTCTTTACTAACAGGCTCATTGACCTACCTGTGGTAAGTAGAACCTCAGGTGATTACACATGATGTCGTATTGCATACTGGCACCTGGGAAATCTTCCACCTCTGCTGCGGAGAATTGCTTGGGATAGCCAAACTGGAACCCCTTATGGCGTGGGAGTGCGAAGGTCAGATTCCTGGCCTCTCCGAACCGGTACAGAATATTTAAGATGGTGCTGCTGGCAGTTTTGTGGGTTTTTAAGAACATTATATGAGTCTTCGGTTGACAGGAAAGTTGCTGCTTCACTGGAGCACCATTAGATGTGTCGGCAATACTTGTGTTTCTGTTGGTCTCTGACACTTTCTTAACTTTCAGATTCACAACAAAATGTTTCCTAAAAGAAAGACAGAAATTCAGTCTTAGCAACAGGAACATTTACTGCACAGTACAGTATAGAAATACAGCAACACCGGAGATCAAATTTACAGCACCATTAGCAAACATAAATATAGAAATACAGGAACACCGGAAAATAGAAATACAGGAACACTGGGGAATGGAATTACAGTAACACTGGAGGACAGAAGTAGCAACATGCATAGAACTGATCACCTGTTGCTCTCATTCTTTAGCTATATTAATTTGTTTGTATCTAGAAAGCTATGGTTAAGGTGTAAGGAAAAGGGTGTTGTAGACAACAATGTCATAACAAGGAATGCTGGGATAACTAGGGATTAAGTCAAGGAATATGGGCAGTACTGGGTAAGTTTAGATATATCAGCAGTCGAGTGGGAGAAGCAGTGGTGTTTCATAAGAACATAAGAATTAAGAGCAGGAGCAGGCCATGCGGCCCCTCGAGCCAGCTCCGCCATTCAATAAGCTCATGGCTGATCTTTCACCTCAACTCCACTTTCCCGCCCGATCCCCATATTCTTTGATTCTCCTAGAGTCCAAAAATCTATCTATCTCAGCTTTGAATATAGTCAATGACTCAGCCTCCACAGCCCTCTGGAGCAGAGAATTCTAAAGATTCACAACCCTCTGAGTGAAGAAATTCCTCCTCATCTCTGTCTTAAATGGCCGACCCCTTATCCTGAGACTTGTGCCCCCTAGTTCTAGACACACCAGCCAGGGGAAACAACCTCTCAGCATCCACCCTGTCAATCCCCCTCAGAATGGTACATGTTTCAATGGGATCATCTCTCATTCTCCTAAACTTCAGAGAGTATAGGCCCAATCTACTCAATCTCTCCTCGTAGGACAACCCTCTCATCCCAGGAATCAATCTAGTGACGCTTTGTTGCACTGCATCTCACGCATCTAACCTTTCTCAGATAAGGAGACTAAAACACAGTACTCCAGGTGTGGTCTCACAAAAGCCCTTTACAATTGTAGTGAGACTTCTTTACACTTATACTCCAAACCCTTACAATAAAGGTCAACATGTCATTTGCCTTCTGGGGCTGAAATTCGGTGGCGTTGCGTTTGGGACGCAAAGTTTTAAAAGATTGACAATTTTAGGCCTACGAGATGGGCGACAAAATTGTGGGAAATTGGGCACTTTCCCCTCAGAAATGCAGCGAAGCGGTATCGGAGGTGCTAATGGCCTCAGGGGTGCGCTGCAGGGGTGCTATTACCACAGCTGCACCCAATTTCAGCTGACTTTCATTCACTGATAATGAGGTCGCTGTGCATTCCAGTTCTTAAAGGGGATGTCGTTTCTGGCACCTGGTCAATGTCATCATTTGTTCAGTTGCAAGGAAGGTGAGCGATGGCTGCTGCAAGACCTTGTGTAAGGGCCGCTCGATTCAGTAACCTGGCATTGGAGACATTGGTGGGGGCAGTGGAGAGAAGGAGGGAGGCACTGTTCCCTTCATCTGGGAGAAGGCCAACTCCACAGGAATTTAGGGCTATGTGGGCAGAGGTGGCTGCGGAGGTGTGGATAGAACCCCCACACAGTGCCGCAAGAAATTCAACGACCTCACTCGGGTGGTCAAGGTGAGTACATGTTTCCACAACTCTTACATACCAGCTTCTGAGCCTCTGTCTGTGCACACACTGCAAACCAGCACTTAACCCAGCAGGCAACCATCAACCATCTGAACCTATTCACAGTCACAGCCTCTTTTCCTGCCTTGCCCACATTCACAGCTATTTAACCACGGCAGGCATATCTTCCACATACATTGCTGGACCCTTACATAGGTTCCTGTGTTTTGCAGGCCAAGATGGTACACAACAGGATGGAGCAGCAACAGACTGGGGGGGGGGGGGGGTTGGGGCACGGGGAAGCTGAACTGTTCCAGCTTTTCGGTCTGAAGGAGCGAGTGCTGCAGCTCATTGGGCAGCAGGTGGTGGGTGCCGTGGCCATCGGAGACATCGAGCCCACTGGGGGCAACAATGGTATCTTTATGACTTTCCACCTCCTCATTCTGTCTGCCTTCCTTGCTCCATTCCTGCCCACCTGCCCTCACCTTAACGCGACTCTTGTACCATTTATGTTTTCAGATAATCAGCCAGCAGATGAGCAGCCTGTGCCCCCCCAACCCAATCATGAGGGAGTAGAACAGGGGGAGGAGGAGGATGAGGATGGGGATGGGGAGGAGGTGGAGGAGGATGAGGTAAGCATTGTGTCGCTGCTTCGCTCACCCACAGGCACCAGCTCAGATACTGGCATCATGCATTCATTAGAGGTTAGCTTAGGGCAGGGGTCTGCACTGGTTGATGCACTGGGGCTTAGTGGGCTGTAGCATGGTCAAGGGGAAAGGGAACGTCAGGAGCCATTTCCCCGGAGGGCGAGTTCGCACATGAGTTCTGCTGCACAGGACTCAGATGAAGATCTCGATGGGGAGGCGTTCATACAAAGGGTGATGGCCATGCACTCCGAGCTAATAGGTGCAATGGCCAGGGTGCCCGAGAGCCTCTCGGCAGTAGTAAGGAGCATGGAGGAGTCCGACTCCTGCATTGTACAGATCTCTGCACGCACCGTGGAGCCCATCATTGCCAGTGTACAGATGATGGCAGACTCCCAGACAGACAGTGCAGATCCAAACTGTTATGTATGTAAACCTGTAAATATCATGTCTAACCACCAGAGGGCTTATCGCCTAGAGTCCCAAGGGATCCCACGATCCCTTGAGAGCACCTGTATATAAGGAGGCCTCACAGGCTGGAGAGGCACTCTGAGATCTGTAATAAAGGACTATGGTCACACCTTACTTTGAGTTTGCAGTATCTAATCTGACTCTTTACTCAAGACATAACAACTGGCGACAAGATACCGATGACGAACACCATCGCAACAATGCAGAGAACTGTGGGCATCCTGGAGAAATTTTCGGAGGGAGATGATTGGGAAACTGTCGTGGAGCGACTTGACCAATACTTTGTGGCCAATGAGCTGGAAGGAGAAGCGAACGCTGCCAAATGAAGGGCGATCCTCCTCACCATTTGCGGGGCATCACCGTATTGCCTCATGAAAAACCTGCTTGCTCCAGTGAAATCCACAGACAAGTCATACGATGAGTTGTGCACACTGGTCCGGGAGCATCTAAACTCGAAGGAAAGCGTTCTGATGGTGAGGTATCGGTTCTACACATACAAGAGATCTTGAAAGCCAGGAAGTGGCGAGCTACGTTGCAGAGCTAAGGCGCCTTGCTGGACATTGCGAATTCGAAGGACACATGGAGCACATGTTCAGGGACTTCTTTGTACTTGGCATTGGCCATGAAGTAATACTTCTCAAACTTTTGACCCCAACCTTGAATAAAGCCATAGCGATAGCACAGGCGTTTATCTCCACCAATGACAATACCAAGCAAATTTCTTAGCACACTAGTGCTGCTGCAAGTATTTTGAACAAAGTATGGTAGTTTTCGAATCGAAATGTACATGGCAGGAATTACACGCCTGCAGCTGCACGTCCGCAGATGAATCAGAGTCCACCATCAAGGGTGGTGAATCCAAGGCCATTAACACCTTGTTGGCGCTGCGGGGGTGATCATCATTTCCATTCATGTCGCTTCAAAGGATATGTTTGCAAGGGCTGTGGAACAATGGGACACCTCCAACGCATGTGCAGGCGAGCTGCAAACCTTGCTAATCCTGCAAACCACCATGTTGCAGAGGAGGACAGATCCACGGTGGATCACGACAAACCAGAGCCTCAGACCAAGGAGGCAGAGGTATATGGGGTGCACACATTTACTACAAAGTGTCCCCCAATAATGCTGAAGGTTGAATTAAATGGACTCCCGGTGTCCATGGAGCTGGACACGGGCGCAAGCCAGTTCATAATGAGCAAAAAGACTTTCGATAAATTGTGGTGCAGCAAGGTTTCAAGGCCAGTCCTGACTCCCATTCGGACTAAACTGAGAACGTATACAAAGGAACTGATTCCCGTAATTGGCAGTGCTACCGTAAAGGTCTCCTACGCTGGAGCAGTGCACGAGTTACCACTCTGGATGGAACCGGGCGATGGCCCCAGACTATTCGGCAGGAGCTGGCTGGGAAAGATACGCTGGAATTGGGACAACATCCGTCAACGACACCTGATGTGCCCAGGTCCTAAGCAAGTTCCCCTCGCTGTTCAAACCAGGCATCGGGAAGTTCCAAGGAGCAAAAGTGCAGATCCACCTAATTCCGGGGGCACGACCCTTCCATCACAAAGCGAGAGCAGTACATTTCATGATGAGAGAGAGGGTGGAGATCGAGCTGGATAGGCTGCAATGAGAGGGCATCATTTTGCCGATCGAATTCAATGAGTGGGCCAGTCCGATTGTTTCAGTCCTCAAGAGAGATGGCACCATCAGAATCTGTGGTGATTACAAAGTAACTATCAATCATGTCTCACTGCAGGATCAATACCTGCTACCAAAGGCAGATGACCAATTTGTGATGCTGGCGGGAGGGAAAACATTCATGAAGCTGGACTTGACCTCGGCCTACATGACGCAAGAGCTGGAGGAATCATCGAAAGGCTTCACCTGCAGTAACACGCACAAACGTCTCTTTATTTACAACAGATGCCCGTTTGGGATTCGATCGGCCGCGGCGATATTCCAGAGGAACATGGAAAGTTGCTGAAGTCGGTCCCGCGCACCGTGGTCTTCCAGGACGACATGCAGGAAGAAATAAAGCCGTACCAGCGGCACAAAGATGAAATGTCTATACAGGCAAACCGCCTGTAGTTGTGCCAAAAAAGAGCAGGGACACTTTCATCAGTGATCTCCACAGCACTCACCCAGGCATTGTAATGATGAAAGCGATAGCCAGATCCCACGTATGGCGGCCCGGTATCGATGCAGACTTAAAGTCCTATGTGCACAAATGTAATACATGTTCCTAGATAAGCAATGCACCCAAGGAGGTGCCACTAAGTTTATGGTCCTGGCCCTCCAAACCGTGGTCTAGGGTCCATGTCGATTATGCAGGCCCATTCTTGGGAAAAATGTTTTTAGTGGTTGTAGATGCATATTCCAAATGGATTGAATGTGTGATAATGTCGACAAGCACGTCCGCTGCCATCATTGAAAGCCTACGGGCCATGTTTGCCACGCACGGCCTGCCTGATGTCCTTGTAAGTGACAATGGCCCATGCTTTACCAGTGCCGAATTCAAGGAATTAATGACCCACAATGGGGTCAAACATGTCAAGTCTGCCCCATTTAAACCAGCTTCCAATGGTCAGACAGAACGAACAGTTCAAACAATCAAGGAGTGCTTGAAAAGGGTAACCGAAGGCTCACTGCAGACTCGCTTATCCCAAGTCCTGCTTAGTTACTGCACAAGACCCCACTCGCTCACCGGGGTTCTTCCCACTGAACTGCTCATGAAAAGAGCACTTAAGACAAGGCTCTCATTAGTCCACCCTGATCTACACAAACAGGTAGAGAGCAGGCAGCTTCAATACATATCATGATCGCGCAAATGTGTCACGCGAAATTGAAATAAATGATCCTGTATTTGTGTTGAATTTTGGACAATGTCCCAAGTGGCTTGCTGGCACTGTTTTGGCCAAAGAGGGGAGTAGGGTGTTTGTGGTCAAACTCGCAAATGGACTCACCTGCAGGAAACACTTGGACCAAACCAAACTCAGATTTACGACTATCCAGAACAACCCTTTTTCGACCCTCCAACACATGCACAAGCGGTTGACCACGAAGCAGAACCCATCACCCGCAGTAGCCCAGCAAGACTCACCACCCCCGGAGGGCTTATCCCCTGGAGTCCCAAGGGATCCCACGATCCGTTGGGAGCACCTGTATATAAGGAGGCCTCACAGGCTGGAGAGGCACTCTGAGATCTGTAATAAAGGACTACGGTCACACCTTACTTTGAGCTTGCAGTATCTAGTCTGACTCTTTATTCAAAATATAACACAAACCTCATGGTGCATGTCATGGCCGATGTAGCAGTTTTTATTGCAGCACAGGCGGAAGCAATGCAACGTCTTGATGCTGTAATAGTGAATGGTTGCTCACGTGGAAGCTCAGGCTGCTCTCATGCAGACTCAGCTGGCTGCCACGCAAGCTCTGACTGTTGCCATCATCACTGGTCTTCCACAGTTCACCGGGGATCGCACGGTGTCACAGCAGGCCACCGATCTGTGCTCCATCAGACTGGGAGGGTTGCTGAGGTGCTCCCTTGGGGGAGTGGCACTGGGTCAGTGGAGCAGGAACCAGCTGTCCTCTCTCAGGTTGACAGCATTCCTGATCCCACCACTGCCACTCCGCCATTGCACTTCTCGCTGCCTATCACCCAGCCAGCCCAGACTGCCACCGCCCAGCCTGAGGTGGTGCAGTCTACAGCTGGTTGAGACCGTCCTACAAGGGCCATCTGTGTTCTCCGGCTCGGACAACCAGCAGCCTTCCACCGGCTGTCGAAAAAGGGGCAGTAAAGGAAATGCACAAGGGTGATAATTAAATACAGTTAGAGATTTTATTGTTGTTTCATAAATGGTGATTAGAATGATTAATGTTTGCTGTTGTCTCTCATTTCAGTGTTTGGGCTTTGGTATGGAAGGCCAAATTGATGTGGTGATGGGGATGTCTATAGGAACCGTGAAGTGGGATCAGTGGGAACGAGCTCTGATGAGATGGTCGTGGACCTCCCTTGCAGGATCGCGCTGGAGTTGCTGCCTCCTCTGTCGTGGCTGTTGCTGCTCCTGCTCCTCCTCATCCTCCTCCTCCTGGTCCTCCTTCTCCTCCTCTTCCTGAGATGGTGCAGCTATGCCTGGTGGCAATGGCTGTGCCCTCATGATGGCCAGTTTGTGCAGCGTGCAGTAGACGATCAAGAATAGGAACACCCACTCAGGCGAGACATGCAGAACTCCTCCTGAGTGGTCAAGGCAATGGAACTGTTGCTTCAGCACTCCGATGGTCTGCTCAGTGATGTTCCTGGTGGCGGCATGGCTCTCAGTGTATAAGCGCTGGGCAGGAGTGGTGGGGCTACGGAGGGGAGTCCTGAGCCAGGTGGAGAGCGGATAGTCCTTGTCTCCGAGCAGCCAGCCGCAAGCTTCACGTGATGGTTGGAAATGATCTGGCACACTGGTCTGAAGGCATCGTGGCTGCTGCCAGGATAGCAGGCATTGACGGTGTGGATTCAGCATGTGTGGTCGCACACCAGCTGCCCATTCGGTGAATGGTAGCCTTTGCGGTTATGGAATACCTCAGGGTTGTGATGCGGTGCCTGCAAAGCAATGTAGGTGCAGTCAATGGCGCCCTGCACCATGGGGAAGCCCGCTATCCTGGCAAAGCCATATGCACGCTCGTGCTGCTTCTCTCTGCTCATGGGGAAGGAAATGTTGTCCCTTCTTCTTCTGTACAGAGCATCTGTGACATCACGGATGGAGCATTGGATGGCAAACTGGGAGATTTTGGTGATATCTCCTGTTGCTCCCTGGATAGATCCATTAGCATAGAAATTGAGGGTGATGGTGACCCTGACTGCCACTGAGAGAGCCGTCCTCACCCTAGTCTGAGGCTCGGGGTCTGGTTGCAGTAGATGGCAGAGCTCTGTGACCACGTCCTTCCTGGAACGCAGCCTTCGTGCACACTGCTCCTCAGTGAAATTAACGTAGGAGAACTGCTGCCGGAGTACTCTGGGAGGGCAAGGCCTTCTGTGCCCACCCTTGTGGCACCTTCTTCCTCTGGCAACATCTTTGATGTGCTTCTCCCTGTGGTGCTGGATGTGGTCCTCTGTGCCTCTCCCTTTCCCTCTCTCTGTGCCTCTCCCTTTCCCTCTCTCTGTGCCTCTCCCTTTCCCGTGCCCTGTGGCATGCTCCATTGGCCTCTCCCTGTGACATACTCCCTCTCTTAGTCGTAGCCTTTCTCTCTTCCTCTCCTGACGCCTTTCCCTCTGTAATTGGCGGCGCCGTTGCCTTTCACAAAGCATCCTCTGACGGTGAAGTCGGAGCAGGTGGCCGACTGCCAGCACAGACCCCACGAAGCGACAGAAATGGTACAATGTCGAAAGTGCTGTGAGTGATATAGGGGGAAAGCTAGAAGGCAGAACAATAGTCGAGCAAAAATTCGCTGCTATCGGTGCAGCAGCCACACTGACTAACTGTTACAAACCAGAACTAGGTAATGGCCGACTGCAACTCCACAGCTCAAGCTATCGCTGTCATCGCCAGGTGCTAAGGTAGGTTGCACGCAGGCAATTTTTGTAGTGCCTTCGCAAAACCACTGGCCAATTCCACACTGGACGATTTTCTCGCCGCACCCGGGTGGAAAATATTTTGTGCCCCGTTAGCATCTCCCGGAGGCACTAACAGCCGTCGCTAAAAGGGCCAATTTCGGACCCCTGTGTTTCTGTAGGATACCGAAATCTCTCTCAACACCAACATTTAATAGCTTCTCACCAGTTAAAAACGATTCTGTTTTTCTATTGTACCTACCAAAGTGAATAACCTCACAATTCCTCACATTATACTCCATCTGCCAGCTTACTGCCCACTCACTTAACCTGTTCATATTGCTTTGCAACATCTTACAGTCCCACCAAGTTTTGTATCGTCAGCAAATTTGGATACATTGCACTTGGTCCCTTCATCTAGGTCATTGATGTAGATTGTAAATAGCTGAGGCCCCAGCACTTGCGGTACCCCACTAGTTACAGCCTACCAACCGGAAAATGACCCGTTTATCCCTACTGTCTGTTTTCTGACAGTTAACCAATCCTCTGTCCATGCTATTATATTACCCCCAACCCCATAAGCTCTTATCTTGCATAGCAACATTTTAACATCAACATCAAGCCAGGCGACCATCGATGGTTCAATGAGGAGTGCAGAAGAGCAGGCCAGGAGTAGCACCAGGCATACCTAAAAATGAGCTGCCATCCTGGAGAAGCTGCAACACAGGACTACATACACACTAAATAATGGAAGCAGCATGCCATAGACAGGGCTAAGTGATCCCACAAACAACGGATCAGATCAAAGCTCTGCAGTTCAGCCACATCCAATCGTGAATGGTGGTGGACCATTAAACAACTGATGGGAGGAAGCAGCTCCATGAATATCCCCATCTTCAATGATTGTGGAGCCCAGTACACGAGTGCAAAAGACAAGGCTGTAGCATTTGCAACCATCTTCAGCCAGAAGTGTCGAGTGGATGATCCATAATCGGCCTCCTCCTGAGGTCCCCACCATCACAGAAGCCAGTCTTCAGCCAATTTGATTCACTCCACATGATAAGAAATGGCTGAGCGCACTGGATACAGCAAAGGCTATGGGCCTCGACAACATCCCGGCTGTCGTGCTGAAGTCACGTGCTCCAGAACTAGCCCTGCCTCTAGCCAAGCTGTTCCAGTACAGTTACAACACTGGCATCTACCCGACAATGTGGGAAACTGCCCAGGTATGTCCTGTTCACAAAAAGCAGGACAAATCCAATCTGGCCAATTACTGCCCCATCAGTCTACTCTCAATCATCAGCAAAGTGATGGAAGATTTTGTGGACAGTGCTATCAAGCAGCATTTATTCACCAATAACCTGCTCACCGATGCTCAGTTTGGGTTCCACCAGGACCACTCGGCTCCAGACCTCATTACAGCTTTGGTCCAAACATGGACAAAAGAGCTGAATTCCAGAGGTGAGGTGAGAGTGACTGCCCTTGACATCAGGGCAACATTTGACTGAGTGTGGCATCAAGGAGCCCTAGTAAAACTGAAGTCAATGGGAATCAGGAGGAAAACTCTCCACTGGCTGGAATCATACCTAGCACAAAGGAAGGTGGTTGTGGTTGTAGGAGGCCAATCATCTCAGCCCCAGGACATTGCTGCAGGAGTTCCTCAGGGCAGTGTCCTAGGCCCAATCATCTTCAACTGCTTCATCAATGACCTTCCCTCCAACATTAGGTCAGAAGTGGGGATATTCGCCGATGATTGCATAGTGTTCAGTGCCATTCGCAATTCCTCAGATAATGAAACAGTCCATGCCCGAATGCAACAAGACCTAGATGACATTCAGGCTTGGGCTGGTAAGTGGCAAGTAACATTCATGCCACACAAGTGCCAGGGAATGACTATCTCCAACAAGCGAGAGTCTAACCACCACCCCATGACATTCAATGGCATTACCATCGCTGAATCACCCACCATCAACATCCTGGGGGTCACCATTGACCAGAAACTTAACTGGACCAGCCATATAAATATTGTGGCAACAACAGCAGGTCAGTGGCTGGGTATTCTGCGGTGAGTGTCTCACCTCCTGACTCCCCAAAGCCTTTCCACCATCTACAAGGCACAAGTCAGGAGTGTGATGGAATACTCTCCACTTGCCTGGATGAGTGCAGCTCCAACAACACTCAAGAACTTCGACACCATCCAGGACAGAGCAGTTCGCTTGATTGACACCCCATCCACCACCTTAAACATTCACTCCCTCCACCACCAGTGCACCGTGGCTGCAGTGTGAACCATCTACAATATGCACTGCAGCAACTCATCAAGACATCTTTGACAGCATCTCCCAAACCCACAACGTCTACCACCTAGAAGGACCAGGGCAGCAGGCGCATGGGAACACCACCATCCTGACTTGGAAATATATTGCCGTTCCTTCATTGTCACTGGGTGAAAATCCTGGACTCCCTCCCTAACAGCATTGTGGGAGCACCTTCACCACATCTAGAGGGCGGCTCACCACCACCTTCTCGAGGGCAATTAGGAATAGGCAATAAATGCTGGCTTGCCAGCGACAGCTACATGCCAGAACAGAATTTTTTAAAAAACTTTTATGTGGCACCTTATCAAATGCCTTTTGGAATCCAAATATACTACATCCACTTGTTCCCCTTTATCTACTCTGCTAGTTACATCCTCAAAAAATGAATGTTTGTTAAGCACAATTTCCTTCCTGTATTGAGACGGACACTGTTGTAATGAGGGAGTGGCTCTGTTTAAGTACTTTGTAGTTCTTTCTGTCAATCTGACGCTCTTAAGAATATAACCTACAAAATAAGGAGCAAATAGCGCCATTCCATGTGTTATGTCTGTAATGCACTTATGAATGACTCCATGAGGCAATGTGTTGTACTCAAACTGTAGTGACCTTGGTCCTTTATTCATAACTCCAGAGTGAGGCACAAGCATGGTGAGCAGCCTTTTATTCTGGGCCCTGCACACCTATGCAGGTGATCCTCATGTCTCCCACTGCAGTGCCCTCTGGTGGACAGCCTCTGCCACAGGGGCAGGAAACCCCGGTCTCCACCAGTTGCACCCTCTAGTGGTGCCAGCATAATATATACACAGTGTAAACCTTATTGATAGTACATCAGGTAACAAGTCTCCATCTTATGCAACTATACAGTGACTACACAGAGAGTATATCTATAGTCTGCATATTTAACACCATGCATTTGAACTGATGCCAGCTTGGACAATTTATCCTGGACTCAGCCTAATCTATCTCTGGAGGAGAGATTGGGTCGACTGGGCCTGTATTCACTAGAGTTTAGAAGAATGGGAGGGGATTTCATTGCAACGCATAAAATTCTGACTGGGTTGGATAGACTGGATGCGGGGAGGATGTTTCCCCTGGCTGGGAAGTCTAGAACAAGGGGGTCACAGTCTTAGGATACGGGGTAGGAAATTTAGGACCAAGATGAGGAGACAATTTTTCACTCAGAGGGTGGTGAACCTGTAGAATTCTCTACCACAGAAGGCTGTGGAGGCCAAGTCACTGAATATATTGAAGAGGGAGATAGATAGATTTCTAGAAACAAAAGGCATCAAGGGGAATGAGGAGAAAGCGTGTGGTGTTGAGGGAGGATCAGCCATGATCATATTGAATGACGGAGCAGACTCGAAGGGCAAAATGGCCTACTACTGCTCCTATTTTCTATGTTTCTATGTTTCTGGAGAGAAGTAACCAGCAAAGCCTTCAGGATCAAGCCCCTAAAAAAGTAAGCAAATGGAATTCTAAAGCCTTACAGCTCCCACCAAGCACACCTAACAGGTGACTTGTCCATCGGCCCAGCAACAAAGAAACTGTCATGTTCTATAAACTGTCTCTCTATCCTTGTTCTTCCATCTTGTTATTTGTAATGTATTTGCTTCATGGATTCTTGGCTTAAGAATTCATAGCAACACATTGCTATTAAGAACTAGTTGGTTTATGAACAAAGGTTTAACAATCACACTACACAGTACCAGTTCATTCACCAGGCTCACAACTACCTGCCCCATCATGGATCCCCCACTCCCCTGCCCACTCCCCATAACCCTTGACTCCCTCGTAGTTCAAAAATCTGTCTATCTCCACCTTAAATATACTCAATGACCCAGCCTCCACAGTTCTCTGCGGCAGAGAATTCCAAAGATTCACGACCCTCTGAGAGAAGAAATTCCTCCTCATTTCTGTTTTAAATGGGCAACCCCTTATTCTGAAACTATGCCCCCTAGTACTAGATACCCCTACGAGGGGAAACATCCTTTCTGCATCTACCCTGTCGAGCACCCTCAGAATCTTATACGTTTCAATAAGATCACCTCTAATTCTTCTAAACTCCAATGAGTTCAGGCCAAACTTCCTCAACCTTTCCTCACACGATGTGATTGATGCGATGATGATGATGAGAATGTGATTGGTGATTATAATGTATTTGCTTCATGGGTTCTTTGCTTAAGAATTCATAGCAACACATCGCTATTAAGAACAAGTTGGTTTATGAACAAAGGTTTAACAATCACTCTACACATTACCAGTTCATCCACCAGGCTCACAACCACCTGCCTCATCGTGGATCCCCCCGAACCCAACTGGCTGGGGTTTTATTGAGCCTTGTGAACATCACGTGACTAGCTAAGCCACTCACCATTCAACAGCTCTACAACTATTTTAAATGTAACTTTAAATCAAGTGCCCCTTTTGGTAAGGGCACTAGAACCCACAAATTTCCAAATAAAACTTCAAAGGAAACTTAGTTCAAATTAAAATTTGGTTGCTGGTGGTCATAGAAACATAGAAACATAGAAAATAGGTGCAGGAGTAGGCCATTCAGCCCTTCGAGACTGCACCGCCATTCAATGAGTTCATGGCTGAACATGCAACTTCAGTACCCCTTTCCTGCTTTCTCGCCATACCCCTTGATCCCCCTAGTAGTAAGGGCTACACCTAACTCCTTTTTGAATATATTTAGTGAATTGGCCTCAAAAGCTTTCTGTGGTAGAGAATTCCACAGGTTCACCACTCTCTGGATGAAGAAGTTTCTCCTCATCTCGGTCCTAAATGGCATACCCCTTCTCCTTAGACTGTGACCCCTGGTTGACTTCCCCAACATTAATAAGAACATAAGAACATAAGAATTAGGAACAGGAGTAGGCCATCTAGCCCCTCGAGCCTGCTCCGCCATTCAACAAGATCATGGCTGATCTAGCCATGGACTCAGCTCCACTTACCCGCCCGCTCCCCATAACCTTTAATTCCCTTATTGGTTAAAAATCTATCTATCTGTGATTTGAATATATTCAATGAGCTAGCCTCAACTGCTTCCTTGGGCAGAGAATTCCACAGATTCACAACCCTCTGGGAGAAGAAATTCCTTCTCAACTCGGTTTTAAATTGGCTCCCCCGTATTTTGAGGCTGTGCCCCCTAGATCTAGTCTCCCTGACCAGTAAAAACAACCTCTCTGCCTTTATCCTGTCTATCCCCTTCATTATTTTAAATGTTTCTATAAGATCACCCCTCATCCTTCTGAACTCCAACGAGTAAAGACCCAGTCTACTCAATCTATCATCATAAGGTAACCCCCTCATCTCCGGAATCAGCCTGGTGAATCGTCTCTGTACCCCCTCCAAAGCTAGTATATCCTTCCATAAGTAAGGTGACCAAAACTGCACGCAGTACTCCAGGTGCAGCCTCACCAATATCCTGTACAGTTGCAGCAGGACCTCCCTGCTTTTGTACTCCATCCTTCTCGCAATGAAGGCCAACATTCCATTCACCTTCTTGATTACCTGCTGCACCTGCAAACTAACTTTTTGGGATTCATGCACAAGGACCCCCAGGTCCCTCTGCACCGCAGCATGTTGTAATTTCTCCCCATTCAAATAATATTCCCTTTTACTGTTTTTTTTTCCAAGGTGGATGACCTCACATTTTCCGACATTGTATTCCATCTGCCAAACCTTAGCCCATTCGCTTAACCTACCTAAATCTCTTTGCAGCCTCTCTGTGTCCTCTACACAACCCGCTTTCCCACTAATCTTTGTGTCATCTGCAAATTTTGTTACACTACACTCTGTCCTCTCTTCCAGGTCATCTATGTATATTGTAAACAGTTGTGGTCCCAGCACCGATCCCTGTGGCACACCACTAACCTCCGATTTCCAACCGGAAAAGGACCCATTTATCCCGACTCTCTGCTTTCTGTTAGCCAGCCAATTCTCGATGCATGCTGATACATTTCCTCTGACTCCGCGTACCTTTATCTTCTGCAGTAACCTTTTGTGTGGCACCTTATCGAATGCCTTTTGGAAATCTAAATACACCACATCCATCGGTACACCTCTATCCACCATGCTTGTTATATCCTCAAAGAATTCCAGTAAATTAGTTAAACATGATTTCCCCTTCATGAATCCATGTTGCGTCTGCTTGATTGCACTATTCCTATCTAGATGTCCCGCTATTTCTTCCTTAATGATAGCTTCAAGCATTTTCCCCACTACAGATGTTAAACTAACCGGCCTATAGTTACCTGCCTTTTGTCTGCCCCCTTTTTTAAACAGTGGCGTTACATTAGCTGTTTTCCAATCCGATGGCATCTTCCCAGAGACCAGAGAGTTTTGGTAGATTATAACGAATGCATCTGCTATAACTTCTGCCATCTCTTTTAATACTCTGGGATGCATTTCATCAGGACCAGGGGACTTGTCTACCTTGAGTCCCATTAGCCTGTCCAGCACTCCCCCACTAGTGATAGTGATTGTCTCAAGGTCCTCCCTGCCCACATTCCCGTGACCAGCAATTTTTGGCATGGTTTTTGTGTCTTCCACTGTGAAGACTGAAGCAAAATAATTGTTTAAGGTCTCAGCCATTTCCACATTTCCCATTATTAAATCCCCCTTCTCATCTTCTAAGGGACCAACATTTACTTTAGTCACTTTTTTCCGTTTTATATATCGGTAAAAGCTTTTACTATCTGTTTTTATGTTTTGCGCAAGTTTACTTTCGTAATCTATCTTCCCCTTCTTTATTGCTTTCTTAGTCATTTTTTGCTGTCGTTTAAAATTTTCCCAATCTTCTAGTTTCCCACTAACCTTGGCCACCTTATACGCATTGGTTTTTAATTTGATACTCTCCTTTATTTCCTTGGTTATCCACGGCTGGTTATCCCTTCTCTTACCACCTTTCTTTTTCACGAATATATTTTTGTTCAGCACTATGAAAGAGCTCCTTAAAAGTCCTCCACTGTTCCTCAATTGTGCCACCATTTAGTCTGTGTTTCCAGTCTACTTTAGCCAATTCTGTCCTCATCCCACTGTAGTCCCCTTTGTTTAAGCATAGTATGCTCGTTTGAGACACTACTTCCTCACCCTCAATCTGTATTACAAATTCAACCATACTGTGATCACTCATTCCGAGAGGATCTTTTACAAGGAGATCGTTTATTATTCCTGTCTCATTACACAGGACCAGATCTAAGATAGCTTGCTTCCTTGTAGGTTCTGTAACATACTGTTCTAAGAAACAATCCCGTATGCATTCTATGAATTCCTCCTCAAGGCTACCCCGTGCGATTTGATTTGACCAATCGATATGTTGGTTAAAATCCCCCATGATTACTGCCGTTCCTTTTTCACATGCCTTCATTATTCCCCTGATTATTGTCCGCCCCACCGTGAAGTTATTATTTGGGGGCCTATAAACTACGCCCACCAGTGACTTTTCCCCGTTACTATCTCTAATCTCCACCCACAATGATTCAACATTTTGTTCATTAGAGCCAATATCGTCTCTCACAACTGCCCTGATATCATCCTTTAATAACAGAACTACCCCACCTCCTTTCCCTTCTTGTCTATCTTTCCGAATTTTCAGATACCCCTGTATGTTTAATTCCCAGTCTTGGCCACCTTGCAACCACGTTTCAGTAATGGCCACAAAATCATACCCATTTGTAATGATTTGTGCCGTCATCTCATTTACTTTGTTTCGAATGCTGCGTGCGTTTAGGTAAAGTGTTTTAATACTAGTTTTTAAACCATGATTTTTAGTTTTGACCCCTCCTGCAGCCCCTTTATATTCATACATATTGTCCCTTCCTATCACCTTGTGGTTTACACTTACCCCAGTGCTACTCTGCTCTGTTGATGATGCACTCCAGTGCCCCAACAGCTCTACAACTATTTTTTAATATAACTTTAAATCAAGTGCTACCTTTTGATAAGGGCTCGTGCCGATTCCTCCGGGACCGCCCACCTGCTGCCCACATTCTGCCCGGCGGGAGATTGGTCACGGAGGTTCCGCCGGCGTCATGTCCTGCCGCCTGCCCATGCCGGAGGATGGAAATCCGGCATTTTCCTCAGGGATGATGGACTCCGATCGACCTGCCGCCTGCCAGAAGGACCGCTGGCAAAAAGCAGGTGTGAGCTGGCCGTGAGTCGGGCGGCAGGGAGAATCACTCAGAGAGCTGCAGCGCTGCACATCCCGGGTATCCTGCACATGCTGCAGCATCATCAGTGGCACTGTTAGCAAAAACTTTGCTGGATGTTGTTTTATTTTATTGATAATGCTTTTGTTTAAGTGGTATCTGATAAAAATCGTGAGCCGGCCCGACCTGTGTGAGAACACCACCGCAGGTCGGGGCTATAAATAGAGCTGGAGCACTGGGCCCTGGAACATCGTGGGCAGAGGTGCGGCGGATGAGTGTACGGGGCCCAGAAGAGCCAAGGACCCGGGGCAGCAGGGGCCAGCCCACACTGCGATATGTGTGCGCATTTGGTTCATGCAGCAGAGCAAGTCTCCAGTTGTCCTGGTTCAACCCTTGCCACTTGATAAAGGCCTAGCTCTGTTGAGCCCGTGTGGCGGCTGATGTGCAACAACATCCACGCACAGGTATCTTCCACCCCCTCAATTGGAGTTCAGGACTGGAACATCGGGTCCTTCATTGAAACATCTGTGAACTCTTGGGGAAGCAAGTCACCCTCGTTCGAGGAACCACCTATGATGCTCTGATAAAAGCAACTAAAATGTGTGCAAGCTTATGGTAACCATTATTTTTTCACCTTGCTGAAACACCTTCATTTAAAACCACAATGGCCAAGGCCAAATAATGCTCAATAACAGAAAAGTATGCAGCATGTCACATTTTGTAAAGCCAAGCTCATTAATAAATTCTGTGACACAGTCATTGTAAGAGTTCTCAGAGAAGAATTAGAGATAACATAGAAGGTCAGAGGCACAGACTTAAAATGATCTGAGCTGCAGACTGTCACAGCATTTGTATGGGAGGGAAAGGGTATAAAGTAACAGCTATTCGACTTTGGGGGCAGCGCTAGTGCAGAGGAAACTGAGGAAGGACTACGGTCAACAGAACCAACCATTGAGGTTTCAAAAAATAGACTGTCACTTTCACCTTGTTAAGTATTATTTCTTTGTACTGCAATAAATATTTCTTGTTGCCCATTATTACACTTCATTGAAATTCTCGTGTGAGCACAGAACCCAACGGTACAAAGCAGTGGGAATTTCATCCGGTCATTTTCACTTGACTGAAATCCCAGTGACAACAGTTCCTTATACGTTTGTATTTCATTTTTCCTAATTTAATTTACCTACTTTTAACGCCATGAAAGATGCAAGTTTAGCATAGTCTGAAATGATGTGTCTTTGTACCGACATTAAACTGGCAGTATAAGCTCAGACTTGGCTTCCAACCTGTACCCACATCAGAGAGAAACTCCCCGCAGAGGGTAGTCTCACATCATTGTGCGGAGAATGAAAGTCAAGTGCGGTGTCAAACCCGATGGGCACCCTTGGATACCTTGTAAGAAAAAAAAGACCTACATTTAAATAGCACCTTTCACAACTTCGGGACCTCCTAGGATGCTTTATAGCCAATGAAGTACTTTTGAAGTGTAGTCACTGTTGTAGGAAACAAGACATTGCACTCAGCAAGATCCCACAAACAGCGATGTGATAATGAACTGATTTAGTGAAGTTGGTTGAGGGAGCGATGTTGGCCAGGACACCGGGGAGAACCCCCTCCATCCCCCCCTTACTCTTCTCCCACCAGTACTGATACGTCCTTACTACACAGTATAAATGCACACGAGGCCCATGCTTGAGAGAAGGTCAGTCTGTGACCTGTCCTTTATTCCTTAGCACTCAAGTGATGAAGGTGGGTGGAGCTTCCCCTTTTATACCTGAAGATCCAGGTTAGGAGTGTCTCCCACCTAGTGGTCAGTGTTCTCACGGTGTACAACTTAGGTCAGTTTATACATGGGTTACAATGCTGGTTGAATACATGACATCACCTCCCCCACCAAAGTCTTATTGGGATCACAGGTTGAGTCTCTCTGGTGGTTTACGCTCCCTTGTAGAGCGCCTGAGTTGGGGCTCCGGTTGTTGGGCGCTGGCCTGAGTGTCTGCTGTTTGCAGTGCCTCAGGCCTGTCCGGACTGCCCATAGTGACTGGGCTCTCCTCCCTTTGGTTCCTGTGTTCGGTCACCTGTGGTGGAGTGAACTCTATATCGTGTTCTTCCTCTGCTTCTTCTATGGGGTTGCTGAACCTCCTTTTTGTTTGATCCACATGTTTGCGGCAGATTTGTCCATTGGTAAGTTTAACTACCAGAATCCTATTTCCCTCTTTGGCAACCACAGTGCCTGCGAGCCATTTTGGCCCTGCAGCGTAGTTGAGGACAAAAACAGGATAATTTAGATCAATACATCGCGCCCTCGCATTCCTGTCATGGTAGTGATATTGTGACTGGCGCCTGCTCTCGACAATTTCTTTTATGGTGGGGTGTACAAGGGATAATCGGGTTTTGAGCGTCCTTTTCATTAGTAGCTCTGCGGGTGGAACCCCTGTGAGCGAGTGTGGTCGTGATCTATAGGCCAACAGGAGACGTGATAAGTGGGTTTGTAGGGAACCCCCTTGGATTCTGAGCATCCCCTGTTTGATTATCTGCACTGCTCGTTCTGCCTGGCCGTTTGAGGCCGGCTTGAACGGTGCCGTTCTAACATGGTTAATTCCATTGCCTGCCATGAAGTCCTGGAATTCAGTGCTTGTGAAGCACGGGCCATTGTCGCTGACCAAGATGTCCAGTAGACCGTGGGCGGCGAACATTGCCCGTAGACTTTCTACCGTGGCAGAGGATGTGCTTGAATTTAAAATGTCACACTCGATCCATTTGGAGTAGGCGTCTACTACAACCAAAAACATTTTCCCCATGAAAGGACCTGCGTAGTCCACATGGATGCGTGACCAAGGCTTGGCGGGCCATGGCCAGGGGCTAAGGGGGGCTTCCCTGGGCGCATGGCCCAGCTGGGCACACGTGTTGCACCTGCGAACACAAAGTTCCAGATCTGCGTCTATCCCTGGCCACCAAACGTGTGACCTGGCAATTGCCTTCATCGTGACAATGCCCGGGTGCCCATTGTAGAGTTCTCTGATGAACACCTCTCTGCCCATCTGGGGCATGACTACGCGGTTTCCCCACAGTAGGCAATCGGCCTGAATCGAGAGTTCATCCTTGCGCCTGTGAAATGGTTTAAATTTCTCAGGGCATGCCCTGTACGTGGCTGCCCAGTCCCCATTCAGGACACATTTCTTGACTAGAGACAATAGCGGGTCTCTATTTGTCCAGACTTTAATCTGACGGGCTGTCACGGGTGAGCCTTCGCTTCCGAAAGCTTCAACAGCCATGACCATCTCAGCACCATGCTCGGTAGCCCCCTCAGTGGTGGCTAGTGGGAGCCTGCTGAGTGCATCGGCGCAGTTTTCGGTGCCCGGTCTGTGCCGAATTGTGTAGTCATAGGCAGCTAACGTGAGTGCCCACCTCTGTATGCGGGCCGATGCATTTGTATTTATGGCCTTGTTGTCGGCCAAAAGGGACGTTAGGGGTTTGTGATCTGTCTCCAGCTCAAATTTCCTGCCAAACAGGTACTGGTGCATTTTCTTTATCGCATATACACATGCGAGCGCCTCCTTTTCTACCATCCCATAGCCCCTTTCTGCCTGGGACAGACTCCTGGAGGCATAAGCTACTGGCTGTAACTGAACCTTGGCATTGACATGCTGCAACACACACCCGACACCATAGGACGACGCATCGCACGTTAACACAAGTTTCTTACATGGGTCATATAGCGTTAACAGATTGTTGGAACATAACAAATTACGTGCTCTATTAAAAGCCCTTTCCTGGCTGTCCCCCCAGACCCATTCGCGACCTTTGCGTAGGAGCACGTGTAGCGGCTCTAGCAGCGTGCTCAATTTGAGAAGAAAGTTACCAAAATAGTTCAGGAGCCCCAGGAACGAACGCAGCTCCGTCGTGTTACGGGGTCTGGGTGCTCTCTGGATCGCTTCCGTCTTGGATGCAGTAGGGCTGATCCCGTCTGCTGCTACCCTCATCCCCAGGAATTCTACCTCTGGAGCTAGGAAGACGCACTTCGCCTTTTTCAGTCGCAGACCTACCCCGTCCAGTCTGCGTAGCACCTCCTCCAGGTTGTGGAGGTGTTCTTCAGTATCGTAACCCGTAATGAGGATGTCGTCCTGAAAAACCACCGTCCCTGGCATCGACTTGAGGAGGCTTTCCATATTTCGTTGGAAGATCGTGGCGGTCGAGCGAATCCCGAACGGACATCTGTTGTACTCAAACAACCCCTTGTGTGTCGTGATGGTGGTCAGCTTCTTCGACTCACTCGCCAGCTCCTGGGTCATGTAAGCTGAGGTCAGGTCCAATTTTGAAAAAAGTTTGCCACCGGATAGCGTCGCAAAGAGGTCCTCCGCTCTCGGTAGCGGGTACTGGTCTTGGAGTGACACCCGATTGATGGTGGCCTTGTAATCGCCACATATCCTGACCAACCCATCCGCCTTGAGCACCGGTACAATCGGGCTCGCCCAGTCACTGAATTCGACTGGCGAGATGATGCCTTCCCTCAACAGGCGGTCCAATTCGCCTTCTATCTTTTCCCGCATCACGTACGGCACCGCTCTGGCCTTGTGGTGTACTGGTCTGGCGTCCGGGTTTATGTGAATCACTACCTTGGCCCCCATGAAAGTGCCAATGCCGGGTTGAAATAATGAGTCAAATTTGTCCAGGACCTGTGAGCATGATACTCACTCCACAGAGGAAATTGCATTGACATCGCCCCATTTCCAGTTCATGACAGCAAGCCAACTCCTCCCCAGTAGTGCGGGACCGTCCCCTGGGACAATCCAGAGTGGCAACCTGTTCTCCGAATCTTTGTGGGTCATGACTACCGTGGCGCTGCCTAGCACCGGAATGATCTGCTTTGTGTAAGTCCGTAGCTGTGCGTCAATCGGCGATAATTTTGGCCTCCTGGCCTTGGATGCCCACAACTTTTCGAACTGTTTGATACCCATCAGGGACTGGCTGGCACCCATGTCTAACTCCATTGATACTGGGATGCCATTGAGGAGCACTTTCATCATTAACGGTGGCGTCCTGGTGTATGAACTGTATGCGTGCTCCACATGAACTCGCTGAACTTCAGCTTCCAGCGATTTCCCCCACTGTCCATTTCTGCAATTTCTGCAGGTATTTTGCTCATCTCTGCAAACTCCGGCTAAATGTATGCCTCCATGCCTCCAGCATGAGTTGCGGCTTGAAACAAAAGGTCCCTTGCCAGTCGATCGTCCCTGACTGCCCCTGTTATTGTCCTTGAGTGCACCATTAACAGGTGTTGATGGCCCCATTACTGGCCGCATTGTCCCTTGCAATGGCGTGAATCGCTATTCAGCTTGCCATTGTCTCTGTCGAACTCTCCCTCTGGGTTCGACTACATGTTGGGGCATGCCTGACTGCCCTTGTCTGCCTGGAGAACTGTGTGCTGCTTTAACAATGTTGAATCTCTGTCCCAACCATCCCTTAACACAGTACCTCTCGTCTGTTCTGCTAGTGGCCATGCTCGCGTGATTTAAATCCCAGTTTCTTGTCGCCATTGATACGTCCTTACTACACAGTATAAATGCACACGAGGCCCATGCTTGAGAGAAGGTCAGTCTGTGACCTGTCCTTTATTCCTTAGCACTCAAGTGATGAAGGTGGGTGGAGCTTCCCCTTTTATACCTGAAGGTCCAGGTTAGGAGTGTCTCCCACCTCGTGGTCAGTGTTCTCACGGTGTACAACTTAGGTCAGTTTATACATGGGTTACAATGCTGGTTGAATACATGACAAGTACAATGGGCAATGTTCCCTGTAAGCTGCACGTTGTTCCACACGGCCCGTGTCTCTTAATGCGTGGTCCCTTTAAATGTCTGCGCATGCGCGGCATTTACAGTGTGAAAGCCGGTGAGTGGCCTGCGTGGGACCTTTCAGATTACTGCACGGTTGTGTGTGTGCACACGCACCTGAGTGAGACCATTGGCCTTGGGATCTTTGACATCTACCTGAGCAGGCAGAAGGGGCCTCGGTTTAACATCTCATCAAAAACACGGCACCTCTGACAGTGCAGCACTCCCTCAGCGCTGCACTGGAGCGTCAGACTGGATTATGTGCTCAAGTCTGTAGCGAGGGATTTGAAACCCACAAACTTCTGACTCAGGCAAGAGCGTAACCCCCATTGATTACTGACACCTAAACCCACCTCACCTAATATAAATATTCAGGGTGCAGGAATTCTCCCGCACTGCTTTCTAAACACAAACATTCTTGCCTGTTGGGAAAAGATAATAAGCAGGTGCATTACACACTTCTGGGCAAGACCATTACACAGCCAGCCAGGCAGGGCTACAACAATGTGAACATGCTTCTATCCGACCGGAATCCAAACTGCAGCTACCATCCCCAGTTTAACTGTACCCTTAAACCCCTCTGCCATTTCTTAGTCTAGCTGTCTTCTACTAATCAGCTGGCTGCATGGCTTTGTGTCATCTGAAACTTTTGCAATAAAAAGGGTTCCCTTCGCGACATCATTGGTGAATGGGGCATTATGAAGCAGTTTGGATTGCGTGAGGTTCAATGGTTACCTGTAATGATTGGATACTCTGATCACCTGGATTGTGAAACCGATGACAGCGAAGATGGTTAAAACCACCAATATCCTGTACAGGGAGGGCATGGTCCGCTTCCCCTGCACAATAAGACATGATCATTAGTTCATTCAAAGCCCCCCTGCCATTCCCCAGACCCCTCCCCATAACAAAACCCCTCCAGACCCCTCCCCATAACACAACCCCTCCAGACCCCTCCCCATAACACACACCATTCCCCAGACCCCTCCCCATAACACAATCCCTCCCCATAACACAACCCCTCCCGACCTCTCCCCGTTACACAACCCCTCCAGACCCCTCCCCATAACACACACCATTCCCCAGATCCCTCCCCATAACACAATCCCTCCCCATAACACAACCCCTCCAGACCTCTCCCCATAACGCAACCCCTCCCCATAATGCACACCATCCCCCAGAATCTTCCCCATAACACAACCCCCCCCCCACAACAAACACCATCCCCTAGACCCCACAGCGCACACCATCCCCCAGACCCCTCCCCATAACACACCCTCTCCATAACACAACCTCCCCAGACTCCTCCCCATAACACACCCTCTCCATAACACAACCCCCCCCAGACCCCTCCCCATAACACATACCATCCCCCAGACCTCTCCCCATAACACATACCCCCAGACCCCTCCCCATAATGCACACCATCCCCCAGACCATTTCCAAAAATCATAAACTGAAATAGTTAAGTGATGACGAGAAAGGAACGATGAATGGCTCACCAAAAGTGGAGCAGTGCTGAGGGGGGAATGAGGGGAGCAAAGGATTTCAGAATCCAGGTACATAAACAGTCAGCTCTCAGCGCCAAAAACCAATCAGAAGACTAATGGGGCAGTGGACTTCATGAGTAGAAGTTTATAATAACTATTTAAAATATTGAAGCAAAGGCGTCCTGTGTAGTTAAACAGGCCTGCCCTGATTCAGAGTCTTGTGTTCAGTTTTGGTTGCTTTGGGAAGTTTTATTATTTTAAAGATGCTATAAATAAAAGGTCTTGCCCCACCCTTAAGAAGGATTTACTGGCCTTATGGAAAGTCCACTGATGACTCCCCAGGGTAGTACCCAGGAGACGAGACTGGGTAAACTTGGGTTATATTCTCTGGAGGGAGGATCTTATCGATAGGATAGATAGGGTACAAATCTTCCCTCTGAGAGTGGAATCCAGAAAAAGGGCACATAATCTTAGAATTTACACTATCCCAGTTAACAGTCAATCCAGGAAAGAAAATTGCTTCACACACAGGGTTACGAGACTGTGGAATGGACTGCTCCAGAAACCCAGATATACTCATCCGAGATGTTTCAAAGGGAGAAAGAGAAAGAGAGAGAGAATGAAAGGCAGGAGGGATGGAAGAAAGGAAAGAAAGACTTGGATTTATATCGTGCTTTTCACAACGGGGGACATCCCAAAGCCCTTTACAGCCAATGAAGTACTTTTGGGGTACAGTCACTGTTGCAATGTAGGAAACCCGGCAGCCAGTTTGCACACAGCAAACTCCCACAAACAGCAATACGATAATTGGGATGTAAAGCGATATGGAGGAAGGGAAGGGAAGGGAATTGGTATTGAAGAGATAGAATCGCCATGACCAACAAAAATGGCAGAATGGGGTCAGTGGGCCACTGCAAGCTTCTATGTTTTTTTCTGCACAACTGTAATTTTCTGCCATTTGACTAAATGAATTGCATAGCTCGCCCCACTATAGTCCTGTACAACTTAAAACTGTGACCCTGGTCCTGCCTCACCCATGTAACTGAAACAAACTATCAACTGGAACACAACTTATTCCCTTCATCATCTTATAAAGCTCAATCATAGCACCTCGAAGTCTATGCTCGCTAAATTCCCAATTTGGGGCTAGATTTTCGGTTTGTCGCTGCCTCTGTTTTTGCCCAGAAGGGGCGGCAATGGCAGCGGTAAACACTTCTGGGCGGACGGCCAGCCTCCAGTGCCCCGCGGGGATTTTCGGGGGCTGGTTTCGCTGAGGCGCGGAGCATTACCGCCAGGAAGAGGCGAGCTGGAGTGCAAAGCCCCTGGTTGCGACACAGGCTCGATTTTTGGCTCCCGTCCGACCCGTAGCGCTCCATAGAGCGCCGTGCTAGGGCCGCCTGGCCGAGCTGTAGTGGCTGCACTGAGGTAGGTAATGTCACAAGTAGTGTAATTGGTTTTTTTTGTGATTTATGTTGTGCTGGCGTGAATTATTTATTGGGAATGTTTTTGGTGGGTTTTTTTCAGGTTTTTTTCCCCCTCCAGGCCTCTCTTACAGCGCTCCAAGGCCGGCTGTTTAGCTGGGGATTTTTCCATGCTCAGCTGGCCTAGCGCCCTGAAAGAGGTGAGTAACGCCTCCCTTAGCGCTCCACCCCACACTCAGGGCCCCGCTGCCCAATTTTGCTGATTGAGGCGCAAACTGTTCCCGGGCACAAACCTTACCGCCCCGCCGCCATTACCGCCCCAAAATCAGCAAAGCTGAAAATCCAGTCCTTGCAACTCCTTTAGTCTATATTGGTAACAAAGATACTCCACATGCTGCTTGGCTAAGGTAAGGTGCCCAATTCAAACACAGGTATCATGCAGCAGTGAAACAGACGTTAATTCCAATTCCCATGTGCCTCACCCATGGACTCATGCAGCACAATAGGAGGTCGATCCGCCCATGCTGGTGCCAGCTCTCTGAAAGAGCTATTCAATCAGTTTCCACTCCTCTGCTCTAGTCCAGTAGCTCTGCAAATGTTTCTGCTTCAAGTATTTATGCAACTTCCTTGTGAAAGTTACAATTGAATCTGCGTCCACCGCCCTTTCAGGCAGTGCGTTCCAGATCATAGTTTGCATTGCGTAACAGCCACATTAGACACCAAGTAATCATCGGAGGGTCTGCGGGACTGGGAGCAGAGAACTTGATCGAGGCGGGATCAGAGTGAAAGGAGAGGCCTGAATGTGTGAGCAGTTCACAACAACAACAACAACTGGTATTTATATAGCACCTTTAACGTAGTGAAGCGTCCCAAGGCGCTTCACAGGAGTATTATGAAATAGAAAATTTGGCAAGCCACATAAGGAGAAATTAGTGCAGGTGACCAAAAGCTTGGTCAGAGTGGTAGGTTTTAAGGAGCGTCTTAAAGGAGGAAAGAGAGATAGAGAGGCGGAGAGGTTTAGGGAGGGAGTTCCAGAGCTTGGGGCCCAGGCAACAGAAGGCACGGCCACCAATGGTTGAGCGATTATAATCAGGGATGCTCAAGAGGGCAGAATTAGAGGAGAGGTTGTGGGGCTAAATCTGTGTCCTCTGGTTCTCGACACAGATGTCAGGTGTATATTAGATAGAAATAATAACACAAAAGGTTGGATTACAAATGAACAATACTTACAGAAGAGAGAAACTGAAAAGAAATTCAATATAGCAAATCACAGGCCCCCCTCAAACTCCCAGCAATAGCTCATCCTTCTGATGCTGGCTCGGATAAGTCCTTTAGTTACTCTCTGTGGTGTGCCCAGCTCAACTTGTACATTCACTGGAGATAACTGTACAAAGAAGCAGTACCAAGACCTTCCCCTCCTTGTGTCTTGGTTGCTCAGCTGAAGTAAGCTTGTCGACTTCTGGACGAAAGCTGTGACAACATATACACACATGAGTCCCCCAGAACGAGAAGCATTCCCAGTGTTGTGCTTTGTTTGACAATAGATTGACGCTGATTTTTAATATCTTTGGTAAACAAGCAATGCAGTCTCAGATTAGGCAGAGTACGGACGCAATCAATGGATTTACATCAAACGGTTCAATTTCTTTAAATAAATATTTCATAATATGGAAGGAAATCTCTTAAATGCAATTAAATTATTCCTCGTGATTCAGGCTTGAGCATATTGTCCAAATACAAGTTTATTACTCAGACACCAATAGTATAATAACTATTATGGTTGCACAATAGACTCTTACAACCTGGTTTCCTGCAGACCCGAGGTGATCAAGCCTGGTGTTGGACCTCTGACCAACCCGGGAGCTCTCTTACAAAAGACATTCGATAGGGTGCCACATAAAAGGTTATTACACAAGATAAGGACTCATGCGATTGGAGCATGTATTAGCATGGATAGAGGATTGGTTAACGGACAGAAAACAGACTGTAGGAATAAACAGGCCTTTTTCTGGTTGGCAGGCTGTAACTAGTGGGGTGCCACAGGGATCCGTGCTGGGGCCTCAGCTTTTTACAATCTATAATACTGACCTAGATGAAGGGACCGATTGTAATGTATCCAAGTTTGCTAACGATACAGTGCTAGGTGGAAGTGCAAGAGGACACGAAGGCAAAGGGGTATAGACACGTTAAATGAGTGGGCAATAAGGTGGCAGACGGAGTATAATGGAGACATGTGAAGTTATTCACTTTGGTAGGAAGAATAGAAAAACAATAGAAAATTATGAAATGTTGGTGCTCAGAGAGATTTAGGTGTCCTTGTACAGGAAACACAGAAGGTTATCATGTAGGTACAGCGAGCAATTAGGAGGGCAAATGGCGTGTTGGCTTTTATTGCAAGGAAGTTGGAGTGCAAGAGCAAGGAAGTCTTGTTACAATTGTACAGGGCTTTGGTGAGATCACACCTGAAGTACTGTGCACAATTTTGGTCTCCTTAACTGAGAAAGGACATACTTGCCTTAGAGACGGTGTAACAAAGGTTCACTAGATTGATTCCTGGAATTAGAGGGTTGTCCTATGAGGAGAGATTGTGTAGATTGGTCCCATACTCTCTGGAGTTTAGAAGAATGAGAGGTGATCTCATTGAAACATAAAAGATTCTGAGAGGTAGATGCTGAGAGGTTGTTTGAGTCAGAAGGTCATAGGTTCGAGTCCTGCTCCAGAGACCGGAACAGAAATTCTAGGCGGACACTCCAGTGCAGTGCTGAGGGAATGCTGCACTGTTGGAGGAGCCACCTTTCAGATGTGATGTTAAGATGTACACCCAAGATGCCCTCTAAGGTGTACATAAAAAAAGTCCCATGGCACTATTTGAAAAAGAGCAGGGGAATTCTGGTATCTGGGCAAAATTTATCCCTTCAACATCTAAAAAGATTACATGGTCATTTATATCATTGCTATTTGTGGGAGCTTATTGTGTGCAAACTGGCTGTCATGTTTCCTACGTTACAGTGACTATATTTCGAAAGTACTTAAATGATTCCAAAACACTTTGTGACACCCCAAGGTCATGAAAGGTGCTATATGAATGCAAATCTTGGGGGTCAAAATGCGGTCCTGCCGTTTTTGAGCTGGTGACACCGGCCGAGCGCTGATTTTAACGGCAGGCGGTAGGTGTCACCTCAAACTGCAAAATTCAGTATTTTTTCCCGCCAACCGTGGCGATGCACACTCACCCTCGGTGGCCCATGGAGCGGGAGCACAGGGGACCGACCGAATTTCCCCGCGGCAGGCTGCCAGCAAGCGAGTTAAAAACAAAAATGGGAAAAAAAGTTTCCGACACTTTCCCTCACGGACACCCACACTCCCCACTGGTCCCATTAATACATCAATGCTAAAAAGTATAAACATCACCACTTACCTTGACCCCTTGACGCCCCCGCCCTGGGATCCCCGATGTCCCACCACCTTTCCCAGGCTGAGTGGACGCCTGCCGGAAAGGCCACCGAACTTACCAAATATCACAGCGACGGCGGCAAGGGGGCATTGCACGCTCGATGATGTCATCACGTGGGTGGCGGCTGAGCGCGCAGCGATATGTCTTGGCACCGCCCCCACTGCCCAACTAAATTTACCGTCAGCCCAGGAACCTGCTCCCCTTCCAACGGTAAGCACTTAGCCGTCCATCTCTATGGTAACGGGTGGCGTTAGAAACAAATTTCGACCCCTTACTTTTTTTTAAACAGGAGATGAGCTAGTTTAAGAATAATGAAAAGCACAGAGAAAGAGATGAGCCGCGGAACAATGTAGGAACAGAAGGTAACGACCCTGAGGATGGACAAGAGTGGGGCTCAGAAAACTCACTGGCATGAATGGAAGTCTGTCAGAAGGTTTTTACTGACACGAAAGTTAGCTCTTTCTCCAACTATTAAGCACACTCATGAACACACAACTGTACTCAGTGTGCTGCAGCCAATGCACAACTGAGCAGCCAATCGGGAATACCTGCTGATTCACCTTCACGGAGGTAGATAAGTACTGTAAAGGGCACTCTGTGTGTCAACACAGCTGTGGTAAGTGCATATTTTAGCACTGTAGTAAGGACAATGGAATTTGCCATATTTATACCTCATTTAATGCACAATAACAAGAGCCCACAGTTAAAGACACTTCACAAGGACATTTAGTTGGCTAACATGTCAGGTGATCAATGGATCTCTAAAGTTAGACAATAGGAAGAAGCAAGATGCCTGGTTACATCTGGTACAAGTAAATCGATCGAATGCTGAAACTATAGCAACAGAATCTTTGACTGGGATTCATCTTTTGTGGTTTCTGACTGCGTCAAAGATCTTCGGACACTAATTTGAGGTAACACAAAGGTGGTCAAGATTTTCGAGAGACAGGAAGCACCCGTTGTGTTCTCGACCTCCCTGCGACCCGTGCCTCAGTTTGTTTTACTCTATTTGTAAGTCACATGGGACTGTTAGATCTCAGAGTTAAGTTTGGAGGCTTCATTTATTCAAATATATCTTAAGTGTCATCCTCCAATTCCATCTTGAACTCATTCCTTCTGCTTAGCATTTGCTTCTCCTCCTTAAGGCCTCAGAAGAGCATGAGACCCAGACACCAACACATTGTACAATATTATATTAATGCGTTCTTCCTCTTGGATGAAGCCATATTAGAAGGTGCTCAAATGTACCAATTGGGGTTAGACTTTCCACTTAGCTGGCTATCGCCCCAAAAGATGGGCGATGTTCCAGCCTTAGCGATGTTTCAGCTTTCAGAATTGCTGGAAGATTGCCCATTTTTCTGATCGCTACTTTTGGCTTTTTTGTGGGGGCGATAGCTCAGTGATGTGAAATGGGCCCCAGCGATGAGGAAGGCAAGGCGTCCCTAGCAACGGCCTTTCTGCGCATGCGTTTTTTTTGTTGCAATGAAGGTTAAAAAAGGTGATAAAGGGATCAAAATTGGCCCCATAAAATCAAGTAATCTAATTTCAGGAAACCTGATTCTAAAACCACACAATTTGAATTGGCAATAAGAAAAAACATTATAGGAGAGAAGCACCTGATAAAAACGGAATGCTTTTAAGGATATGATGCTATCTGGATAAATATTTGAAAAGGAAGTTTTTCAATGGATATGGGAAAGGACAGATAAATAAAATCAGAATAGGCAACTCCAATTAAAGAGCTTACACCAGAACAAGCTACATTGTTAAATTATTTAAAAGTGTTATTGAATTTTACAATTGTTGTGCAGTGTCTTCTAATAACGTAAGGTAAGGTAAAACATGAATACAATTATTGGAAAACAATGGCCAGGCCAGACCAGGCAAGCATGAAACATAATGAAACTGTGACAGTTGTCTTTCTGTAACTGTAACGGTCACCAATGTAAGTTCATGCAAAACATTCATTTATGAGCAAGAGTTTTGCAGCTGCATAACTCCCACGGGGCTTTTCCAGTCTTGTGGGGCGGGAGTGGGGGTGGGGGCGGGGGGGGGGGGGGTGGAAATGGGTTCATCGGCAGGCTGATTGTCCTCGCCATCCTCCTCCTCGTCTGCCTCTTCTACCTCCCCTCTCTCCTGAGGTGGACCGGCGGTCCTATCTGGCAATTGTCCTCTCCTTATAGCTAGGTTATGCAACATGCAGCACACCATAATTAACTCAGTGACCTGGTTAGGATGGTATTGTAGGTTGCCTCCTGAGTGGTCCGGCATTTGAAGTGCTGCTTCAGAACTCCAATTGCCTTTGACGATATTGTGTGTAGCAATATGGCTTTCATTGTAGCAATAAAAGGTCATGTGGCAAGGCCATGTGACACCGTTCTGTTAGGAGCCATCTTGTAGTGCTTGTGCTTGTGTAGCTGTGTCTAAAGATGCCACATATCGCCCATCTAACGCCAGGCTATCACCCATCTATCGCCCAAATAGGCAGGCTATCGCCCACCGTCGAGGTGATCGCCCACTGCAACTTTCGCCACATCGGTCACATATCGCCGGGCTGATCGCTCACCAAGAAGATCGCTGGAGATTGCTGGAGAAAAGCTGCTCCTGACTGGCACTACTCGGCAGGACTCGACACTACAGACGCCATTTTGAACATCGGAGGAAGAGAGGGGCTGCTTCAAGAAGGCTTCTGAGGAGAATTAATTTGAGAGTTATGTTAAGGGCCTTTTGACTAATTGGCAATCATCTGATTACATTTCTATTTGTTGAGGACAAATTTCGGGCATTTATAGCGATCGTGATGGGATCTGTAACTTCTCTACCAGTATTGGTCACTAATCACATGTTGCAGACTGAAGATGGGAGAAGGTATATTGAAGAGCATTATGTGCCCAATCAAAGAGGTGGCAGATTGCTGAGGAGGAGGAGATGCTACACCCAACACAGTTACAGGGAAAAGCGATCGTACCTGAACTTGTCCGATAACACATGACTTAGGAGGCTGCGCTTCCGAAAGGAGGTAATCGCTGAGATATGCCAGCTCATCAAGGGAGATCTGCAGCCTACCAGCACCATCAGGACCACACTGCCCGTTGAGGTTAAGGTTACTGCGGCACTTTCCTTCTACGCATCGAGCTCCTTTCAGGCCTCAGCTGGCGACATTTGTGCTATCTCTCAGCACACCACACATTGCTCCATTCAACAGGTGACTGAAGCCCTTTATCCTCGCAGAATAGACTTTATAAATTTCACTATGACCAGCGAGGCACAGACCGAAAGGACTTTGGGTTTCTTGAGAATAGCAAACTTCCCCAAGGTGCAGGGAGCAATAGACTGTATGCACATCACCCTGAGAGTATCGTTAAAGGATGTGGAAGTGTTTCGGAACCGAAAGGGATTCCACTCCCTGAATGGTTGTGTTCGACAATAAGTTGCACAAATAATCATGGCCGTAAATGCTAATTTTCCAGGCAGCATTTATGATGCGCACATCTTGTGTGAGAACACTGTCTCTGACCTGTTTAAGAGTCAGCCACAATATCACAGTTGGATGCTGGGGCATAAAGGATATGGCCTTGCCAGCTAACTCATGAACCCCCTGCGTAATCGTCAGACGGAAGCCAAGAAGCGCTAAAATGAAAGCCTTATAGCTACATGCAATATCATCGGAAAGACAATTGGAGTGCTGAAGCAGCGCTTCAGATGCGTGGACCACTCAGGAGGCAGCCTACAATATCACCCTGACCAGGTTGCTGAGTTTATTGTGGTGTGCTGCATGTTGCATAACCTAGCTATGAGGAGAGGACAACAATTGCCAGATGGGACCGCCAGTCCACCTCAGGAGAGAGGGGAGACGGAAGAGACAGACGAGGAGGAGGACAAGGATCTCGGCGAGGACAATCAGCCTGGCGATGAACCTATGTCCCCACGCAAGACTGGAAAAGCCCCGTGGGAGTTATGCAACTGCAAAACTCTTGCGTCAACAGCTCATAAATGAACGCTTTGCATGAACTTACATTGGTGACAGTTACAGTTGCATTATGTTTCATCCTGGGTCATTGTTTTCCAAGAATTGTATTCATGTTTTACCACTCTTTCGCTCTCTCGCTCTCCTTCTTCGCATGCCCAGAGGACCCCTGACCTCCCGAATCAGAGGGAAACCTTCTTTGAAAAAAAAAAACTCATGCGCGGAAAGGTCTTTGCTAGGGACGCCTTACCTTACACATAACTGGGGCCCATTTTGCATCGATGTCTATCGGCGGAAAAATAATGCCGGAAGTTGCGATCTGTAAAATGGCCGATCTTCCCGTGATCCTGAGAGCTGAAACATCGCTAAGGCTGGAACATCGCCACTTTTTTGGGGCCCTAGCGATCTAAGTGGAATGTAAATAGGAGCAGTAGTAGGGCATTTGGCCCTTCGAGTCTGCACCGCCATTCTATATTTTCATGGCTGATCCTCCATCTCAACACCATATTCCCACTTTCTTCCCATACCACTTGATGCCTTTTGTGTCTGGAAATCTATCTATCTCCTTCTTAAATATATTCAGTGACTTGGCCTCCACAGCCTTCTGTGGTAGAGAATTCCACAAGTTCACCACTCTCTAAGTGAAGAGAGTTCTCCTCATCTCAGTCCTAAATTTCCTACCTTGTATCCTGAGACTGTGACCCCTTGTTCTAGACTTCCCAGCCAGGGGAAACATCGTCCCCACATCCAGTCTATCCAACCCATTCAAAATTTTATACGTTTCAATGAAGTCACCTCAAATTCTTCTAAACTCTAGAAAATACAGGCCCAGTCGACCCAATCTCTCCTCATGCGACAGTCCTGCCATCCCAGGAATCAGTCTGGTGAAGTTTCGCTGCAATCCCTCTATGGTAAGTATATCCTTTCTTAGGTAAGGAGACCAAAACTATACACAATACTCCAGGTGCAGTCTCACCAAGGCCCTGTAGAATGGTAGTAAGACATCCTAGCTTCTGTACTCAAATCCTCTTGCAATGAAGGCCAATGTTGTAGGCATTAAGCACCTGCTGAATATATCTATACACTAGGCATTAGGCACCTGCTGAATATATCTATACGCATATATGTTTAAAATGACCACATATAAAATGGCTGCCCAAGCATGATGGGAACTCAGTTAGTCAAGCAATGAACTGTTGACTGAGGCTGACCGAGCAATGACCCTGTGAGTCCCACTACCGGGAATGCCTTGGATCATCCGCTTGAGACAAGATAACTATAACAAACCATTATAGTACCTGGTATGAGATGTCCTTAATCAATGACTTCACACAGCAGAGCCCCAAGGAACAGAGATAAGGGGGGCGGCCTGCCTCACATAACAGGGTCATAAATCAGCCCGAGCTGACAAGAACCGAGGTATCAGGGGAATTCTATTGGGTTAAAGAAACCTATATGTAATCTATAATCGTTATGATTGGATTGTGTCCAGCCGATATGGGCTGAAGTAACTGTAATGAACTGTTGTAAAACATATAAATATCGATGGATTTCTTTGTTCGGTGGAGTGGAGTGCCTGGAGTTGGACCAGAGGCTCTCTCCCCGCCAGCATAATAAAAGCCGTTTTGGCATTGGAACCGACCCAGAGTGTCGAGTGATTCTTGCAGGAAAACATTCGCGCTAACAGCCAACATACCATTTGCCATGCTAATTGCATGCTGCACCTGCATGTTTGCTTTCAATGATTGGTGTACAAGGACACCCAGGACCCTCTATACATCAACATTTCCCAAGCAATCACCATTTAAATAATACTTTGTCTTTATGTTTTTCCTACCAAAGTCGATAACTTCACACTTATCCATATTATACTGCAGCTGCCATATGTTTGCCCACTCACTCAACCTATCTAAATCGCCTTGCAGCGTTTTGCATCCTCCTCACAACTCACAATCCCACCTAGTTTTGTGTCATCTGCAAACTTGGAAATATTATATTTGGTTCCTTCATCCTAATCATTTATATATATATATTTTGAATAGCTGGGGCCCAAGCACTGACCCCTGTGGTACCCCATTAGTCACTGTCCGCCACCCCAAAAAAGACCCGTTATTCCTACTCTCTGTTTCCTGTCAGTTAACCAATTTACAATCCATGCCAGTATATTACCCCCAATCCTATGTGCTTTAATTTTGCACACTTACCTCTTATGTGGGACTTTATCAAAGGCATTCTGAAAATCCAAATACACTACATCCACTGGTTCTCCCTTATCTATTCTATCAGTTACATCCTCAAAAAACTCCAGTAGGTTGTCAAACACGATTCTCCTTTCATAAATCCATGTTGACTTTGTCTAATCCCATTGATATTTTCTAAGTGACTCTAGCATTTTTCCTACGACTGATGTTAGGCTAACCGGTCTGTAGTTCCCTGTTTTCTCTGTGTGGACCATATACAGTAGACACCTCAAATTGCTGGAGAAATACCACCAACGTTGTCTCTGCAAGATCCTGGAAATCCCCAGGAGGACAGACGCACCAACATCAGTGTCCTCGATCAGGCCAACATCTCCAGCATCGAAGCACTGACCACACTCGACCAGCTCCGTTGGGCGGGCCACATTGTTCGCATGCCCAACACAAGACTCCCAAAGCAAGCACTCACCTCAGAACTCCTACACGGCAAGCAATCCCTAGGTGGGCAGAGGAAACGTATTAAGGATACCCTCAAAGTCCCCTTGATAAAATTCAACATCCCCACCGACACCTGGGAGTCCCTGGTCAAAGACCACCCTAAGTGGAGGAAGAGCATCCGGGAGGGCGCTGAGCACCTCGAGTCTCGTCGCCGAGAGCGTGCAGAAAACAAGCGCAGGCAGCGGAAGGAGCGTGCGACAAACCAGACTCCCCACCCACCCTTCCCTCCAATGACTGTCTGTCCCACCTGTGACACGAGACTGTAATTCCCGTATTGGACTGTTCAGTCACCTGAGAACTCACTTTTAGAGTGGAAGCAACTCTTCCTCGATTTTGAGGGACTGCCTATGATGTTTTCTCTCTCCCTCCTTTTTTATATAGTGGGGTTACATTTGCCACCCTCCAATCTGCAGGAACTGTTCCATAATCTAAAGACTTTGGAAGATGACAACCAATGCATCCACTATTTCCATGGCTACCTCTTAGTATTCTGGGATGCAGATTATCAGGCCCTGGGGATTTATCGGCATTCAGTCCCATTAGTTTCTCCAGCACTATTTTCCTGCTAATAATCATTTCCTTTAATTCCTCTTGCTCACTAGACCCTTGGTTCCCTAGCATTTCTGGGACGTTATTTGTGTCCTCTTCCGTGAAGACAGAACTGAAGTATTTATTTAATTGTTCTGCCATTTCCTTGTTCCCCATTATAAATTCTCCCATTTCTGATTGTAAAGGACCTACATTTGTCTTCACTAATATTTTTCTTTTTACGTACTTGTAGAAACTTTTGCAGTCAGTTTTTATGTTCCTTGCAAATTTACTCTCGTACTCTATTTTTCCCCTCAATCAATCTATTGGTCCTTTTTTACTGCATTCTAAACTGCTCCCAATCCTCAGGCTTGCTACTTTATCTGACAACTTTGTATGACTTCTCTTTGGATCTAACACTGTCCTTAATTTCTTTTGTTAGCCATAGTTGGGCCACTTTTCATTTTTGTTTTTGCGCCAGAAAAGAATGTATAACGGTTGCAACTCATGCATTCGTTCCTTAATTGTTAGCCATTGCCTATCCACTGTCATGCCTTTTAATGAATCTTCCCAATCTATCATACCCAATTCATTCCTCATACCTTCGTAGTTTCCTTTGTTTAGATTTAGGACCCTAGTTTCGGATTGGACTACTTCACTCTTCCCTAAAGGACCCCACACAACAAGAGTGTTAATTAACCCCTTCTCATTGCACAATACTCAATCTAGGATAGACTGTTTCCCAGTAGGCTCCTCAACAAATTAGTCTAAAAAAAACATCTCGTACACACTCCAAGAATTCATCTTCCCCACAGCATTATTACTAATTTGGTTTGGCCAGTCTATATGTAGATTAAAGTCACCTACGATTATTGGTGTACCCTTGTTACATGCATCTCTAATTCCCTGTTTGATGCCGTCCCCTACACTACCACTATTGTTTGGAGGCCTATAGACAACTCCCACCAATGTTTTCTGCCCCTTGATGCTCTTTAGCTCCACCCAGACTGATTCTACATCTTGATTTTCTGAGCCAATATCCTTTCTCACTATTGCTCTGATTTCATCCTTTACTAACAATGCCACACCACCCCTTTTCCCTTTTTACCTGTCCTTCCTAAATATCGAATATCCTTGGATATTCAGTTCCCAACTCTGGTCACCCTGCAACCAAGTCCCTTCCGTTGCATTCAGATACAGTGCTTTTAGATTTATCTTTTTAACATTATTAGACATCTTAACATTTTTTTGTTCTACAGCCCTATTTGTCTTATCGCAATTTTTTTTACCTGGACCCTATTTGTTCGTGCACTCTTTTGTTTGTATGCTCTGTCCCTTCCTGACACAATCTGGTTATCCTTACCACAATCACTTTCCCGCATTGCTTCCTTTTCTTTTCTCTTTAGCATTCTAGATTTCTCTCCACTGGGACCCCCCCTCCCACCCATATTTAGTTTAAAGCCCTATCTACCTCCCTAATTATTCGGTTCACTAGAACTCTGGTCCCAGCATAATTCAGGTGTAGTTCGGCCCCACGAAACAGCTCTCTTTTTCCCGAGTATTGGTGCCAGTGCCCCACGAATTGAAACCCACTTCTCCCACACCAACCACTGAGCCATGCATTCATCTCCCTGATTATATTGACCCTATGCCAGTTTGCTCGTGGCTCAGGTAATAATGCAGAGATTATTACCTTTGTGGTTCTGCTTTTCAATTTAGTCCCTAGCTGCTCAAACTCTCTCAGCAGAACCTCTTTCTTAGTCCTACCTATGTCATTAGTACCTACGTGTACCATGACAACTGGATCCTCCCCCTCCAAGTTCTTCTCCAGCCCGGAGGAGATGTCCTTTACCCTGGCACCGGGAAGGCAACATAGCCTTCGGGACCCACGCTCTTGGCTGCAGAGACTCCTATCTATTCCCCGAACTATACCCTCCCCTACTACAACTACCTGCTTCTTTACTCCCACCACTTGAATGGCTTTCTGCACCACAGTGTCTTGGTCAGTCTGCTCATCCATCCTGCAGTCTGCACACTTGTCCCCAAGGGTTGCAAGAACCTCAAATCTATTGGACAAGTGCAGGGAATGAGACTCCTGCAATACTATCTCCTGGATCCGCGTACCTGCCTCACTCGTAGTCACACCCTCCTGTCCCTGACTACGTGTCAATTCTAAAGTATTTAATCTAAAGGATGTGGCTGCCTTCTGGAGCAAAAGTTCCAGGTAATTTTCTCCCTCCCTGATGTCTTGCAATGTCTGCAGTTCATAGTCCAGTTCCTCAACCCAGAGCCGAAGTTCGTCGAGCTGCAGACACTTACCGCAGATGTAGTCGCCATGGACCAAAACGTCCAGAAGCTCCCACATATTGCAGCAGCAACACATCTCCTGTTTTCCCATTATTTTATTGAATTAATTCGTTTAGCGTTAATCAATTATTACCCTACATAGTTTATTAAATTAGTTAAATAAATAAATAAACAAATAGATTGATAGATAGATAGATAGATAGATAGATAGATAGATAGATAGATAGATAGATAGATAGATAGATAGATAGATAGATAGATAGATAGATAGATAGATAGATAGATAGATAGATCGACAAACAAACAAACAAATAAATAAATGTTAGTTTTTAGAATTTAGTTATATGCTATATGTTAACTTAAAAGAAAAACTTAGCCCACAGTCATTACCTATCACTTACCTGCGCTGTCACGCAGCAGAGTTCTCCCTACCCGAAGCAACGCGATGTCCTGGGCGAGGCAAAAAAACAGATAAAAACCCAGGCCAATTGGGGAAAAAAATCTGGGAAAATTCCTCTCCGACCCAACCAAGTGATCGAAACTAATAATAAGAACATAAGAATTAGGAACAGGAGTAGGCCATCTAGCCCCTCGAGCCTGCTCCGCCATTCAACAAGATCATGGCTGATCTGGCCGTGGACTCAGCTCCACTTACCCGCCCTCGCCCCGTAACCCTTAATTCCCTTATTGGTGAAAAATCTATCTATCTGTGATTTGAATACATTCAATGAACTAGCCTCAACTGCTTCCTTGGGCAGAGAATTCCACAGATTCACAACCTTCTGGGAGAAGAAATTCCTTCTCAACTCGGTTTTAAATTGGCTCCCCCGTATTTTGAGGCTGTGCCCCCTAGTTCTAGTCTCCCCGACCAGTGGAAACAACCTCTCTGCCTCTATCTTGTCTATCCCTTTCATTATTTTAAATGTTTCTATAAGATGACCACTCATCCTTCTGAACTCCAACGAGTAAAGACCCAGTCTACTCAATCTATCATCATAAGGTAACCCCCTCATCTCCGGAATCAGCCTAGTGAATCGTCTCTGTACCCCCTCCAAAGCCAGTATATCCTTCCTTAAGTAAGGCGACCAAAACTGACGCAGTACTCCAGGTGCGGCCTCACCAATACCCTATACAGTTGCAGAAGGACCTCCCTGCTTTGGTACTCCATCCCTCTCGCAATGAAGGCCAACATTCCATTCGCCTTCCTGATTACCTGCTGCACCTGCAAACTAACTTTTTGGGATTCATGCACAAGGACCTCCAGGTCCATCTGCACCGCAGCATGTTGTAATTTCTCCCCATTCAAATAGTATTCCCTTTTTAAATTTTTTTTTCCCAAGATGATGACCTCACACTTTCCGACATTGTATTCCATCTGCCAAACCTTAGCCCATTCGCTTAACCTATCTAAATCTCTTTGCAGCCTCTCTGTGTCCTCTACACAACCTGCTTTCCCACTAATCTTTGTGTCATCTGCAAATTTTGTTACACTACATTCTGTCCCCTCTTCCAGGTCATCTATGTATATTGTAAACAGTTGTGGTCCCAGCACCGATCCCTGTGGCACACCACTAACAACCGATTTCCAATCCGAAAAGAACCCATTTATCCCGACTCTCTGCTTTCTGTTAGCCAGCCAATTCTCTATCCATGCTAATACATTTCCACTGACCCCGCGTACCTTTATCTTCTGCAGTAACCTTTTGTGTGGCACCTTATCGAATGCCTTTTGAAAATCTAAATACACCACATCCATCGGTACACCTCTATCCACCATGCTCGTTATATCCTCAAAGAATTCCAGTAAATTCGTTAAACATGATTTCCCCTTCATGAATCCATGCTGCGTTTGCTTGATTGCACTATTCCTATCTAGATGTCCCGCTATTTCTTCCTTAATGATAGTTTCAAGCATTTTCCCCACTACAGATATTAAACTAACCGGCCAATAGTTACCTGCCTTTTGTCTGCCCCCTTTTTTAAACAGGGGCGTTACATTAGCTGCTTTCCAATCCGCTGGTACCTCCCCAGAGTCCAGAGAATTTTGGTAGATTATAACGAATGCATCTGCTATAACTTCCGCCATCTCTTTTAATACCCTGGGATGCATTTCATCAGGACCAGGGGACTTGTCTACCTTGAGTCCCATTAGCCTGTCCAGCACTACCTCCCTAGTGATAGTGATTGTCTCAAGGTCCTTCCTTCCCACATTCCTGTGACCAGCAATTTTTGGCATGGTTTTTGTGTCTTCCACTGTGAAGACCGAAGCAAAATAATTGTTTAAGGTCTCAGCCATTTCCACATTTCCCATTATTAAATCCCCCTTCTCATCTTCTAAGGGACCAACATTTACTTTAGTCAGTCTTTTCCGTTTTATATATCAGTAAAAGCTTTTACTATCCGTTTTTATGTTTTGCGAAAGTTTACCTTCGTAATCTATCTTTCCTTTCTTTATTGCTATCTTAGTCATTCTTTGCTGTCGTTTAAAATGTTCCCAATCTTCTATTTTCCCACTAACCTTGGCCACCTTATACGCATTGGTTTTTAATTTGATACTCTCCTTAATTTTCCTGGTTATCCACGGCTGGTTATCCCTTCTCTTACCGCCCTTCTTTTTCATTGGAATATATTTTTGTTGAGCACTATGAAAGAGCTCCTTAAAAGTCCCCCACTGTTCCTCAATTGTGCCACCATTTAGTCTGTGTTTCCAGTCTACTTTAGCCAACTCTGCCCTCATCCCACTGTAGTCCCCTTTGTTTAAGCATAGTATGCTCATTTGAGACACTACTTCCTCACCCTCAATCTGTATTACAAATTCAACCATACTGTGATCACTCATTCTGAGAGGATCTTTTACTTGGAGATCATTTATTATTCCTGTCTCATTACAGAGGACCAGATCTAAGATAGCTTGCTCCCTTGTAGGTTCTGTAACATACTGTTCTAAGAAACAATCCCATATGCATTCTATGAATTCCTCCTCCAGGCTACCCCGTGCTATTTGATTTGACCAATTGATATGTAGGTTAAAATCCAGAAGATCACACTGGCCGTATTAGATTCCTTGAAGTTGCAAGTCTCCTGTCGCTTTTATCCCCAAGGGTTTGGCAACTGGCCATGGTAACAGAGCATTGAAGTCGTGCTATTGGTGCCTGGGACAACACATTGCTCAAAGCTGTCCATATGTGAAGGCAGAGGGTTTCTACTGCAAGAAAACAGGGCACCTTGCAAAAGCATGTCGACTGAAGAGTAAACCATCTTTCAATGCTAGAAGTGTAAATCGTCAGAGACTACATAGCATTGAAGTGAAGCAGCAGGACGAGGAGGTTCTGGAGATACACGTCATCAGGAGCATGAAGGTACCTAACAATGATTCGCGATATATCATCATCCAAGTAGATATTGCAAGAACCAGGATACCCATGGAAATCGACACTGGTGCATCTGTTAATGTAGTTCCGGAATCGTTATATCTCGACAAGTTGCGTGATTTTCGAATGGAGAAATCGAAGATAGAGCTGCGAGGCTACTCAGGAGAGCAAATCCCTGTTGTAGGATGTATCACCATACCAGTGAAATGCAAAGATCAGTTTCAGAACTTGCCTCTCATAGTAATAGTAGGCACCAAGCCTGCTTTAATAGTAGAAATTGGTTGGGATCACTGAAACTGAATTAAAATGAGATTTCTCGTATTGAAACGAGATTTGCATCGAAGGATGATGTCATCAAGCAATGTCCGAAGGTATTCCATGAAACAGGCTGTCCAATCCAAGGTTTCAAGGTGAATGTCAGAGTACAGAAGGACGCAAGACCAGTTTACTACAAGCCACGTCCCGTGCCATACGCACCAATGAAGAAAGTTGAGCAAGAACTCAAAAGACTAGAAATTGAGAACATTATCTCTAAGGTAGATTGGGCTACATCCATTGTTGTTGTACCTAAGGCAGATGGTAAGGTAAGGTTGTGTGGTGATTATAAAGTAACCGTAAACCAGGTTCTAGAGTGTAATATACCGTATATATTGTAGAAGATTTGTTCACAATGCTGACAGGTGGCCAGATCTTTTCAAAGTTAGATCTAACAAGCGCCTACCGATAACTTGAGTTAGATGAAGAGTCCAAATCATGCTTGACTATAAATACTCATGTGGGCCTATGTCAGTTTAATAGGCTACCATTTGGAACGTATACCGCCCCTGCTATATTCCAAGGGGTGATGAACCAGATTTTGCAAGGTGTTGAAGGGGTAGTATGTTATTTAGATGACATACTAATTTCAGCACCAAACAGGCAAATCCATAATAGCGTGTTGAATGAAGTGATCAAGCAACTAGAGAAGCACAGAGTACAAGTGACTGCTCACAAGTGTGAGTTATTTCAAAATTCAGTGGAGTGCTTTACCTCCAACCAACGGAAAGCTGGATGCAATTAGAAATGCACCCACACCCAAGAATGTCTCTGAACTTCGATCATTTTTGGGTCTTCTGAATTATTAAGGGAAGTTCCTCCCAAATTTGTCTACAGTGTTAGAATCCAAGAATCCTAGAATCCTAGAATCATAGAATCATAAGGACCAAGTTTCCACAGGAGTTGCTCCTATTATTTTTGAGCAACTAGTTTTTTTTGGAGTATCTTAAAAATCACAATTCTCTCCATTTAGTTTGCTCCAGTTTCAGTGAGTTAGTTCAGTTTCTTTTCAGTTCAGTTTTTTTTCAAAGGGGACGTTACCAGCCACTTACACTGGTTTTGGCCATTTAAGCAAGTTTAGACAGCCAATAGTTACTCCAAACTAACTTAGGGTATGTGTCCACTTTTGTACGCTCAGTAAAACCTTGTGGACACTTTAGAAATCAGGCGCAGGTAGCCAAAGATGGGTGGGGGGGGGGGGGGCGGGTGGAAGGAAAGTTAGAGGATTTTCCAAAGCACTAAACACCTTCACAACAACATTAAAGAAGCATAAGTACATTTAAAGCACTAAGCACAAACAAAGCACAAAAATAAGCATTCAATAACAAATAAAAAATATAAAGAAAGCAGCAAGACTTATAAAGCACTAAGCAAAGCACAAAAAGTAATAAACAATTAATTAACAAAAAAAAAATAGAAGGAACCCTGCACTTAAAGCACCAAGACCAAAGTAATAAGCAATCAATCAATCAATAACAAATAAAAAATAGAAGTCCTACCTTTATGTGAAGGGAAGGCAGTGGGTCACCAATGAGGAGGACGGGAGGAGGGTAGAGGGGAGGAGGGGGAGGAGAGATGGGGGAGAGAGGAGGGCAGAGAGGAGGTGGGAGGAGGAGGAGTGGAGGAGGAGGGGGTGGGGGAGAGGAGAGGAGGGGGAGCGGGAGGGGGAGAGAGGAGGAGGGGTGCAACGTTAAACATACAAGCCTGCCCAGCTTCCATCCTACTCACGTCTTGTCCCCAATCTCTTTGCTTTCCTGATATCCCCACCCCCTGAACATCTCCGAGATAGTCCCAAGGAACACTCGATGGCCTCAGTCATCTTCCTTCTTGATGGTCACGTTTGCCAGCTCCTTCTCCCTTTCTTGTTTGTCTTTCTGTTCCCGGAATCTTCTGTCTCCGATGACGGACATTGCCGTCTGTTCCCTCGCAGATCGCGGCGGGGAGCCCATTCGGCCAGGTCTAGGGGCAGCGTGCTTCAGGCCCCTCCCACACAGCCTGCTGCACACGCACACAGATTCTGGGGGCGAGGAGCTACTGCACATGCGCGCACACTCTAGCGCGCATGTGCAGAGGTCCCGGCACTGTTTTCAGCGCCGGGACCTGGCTACGCCCCACGTGTTCTGCTGCGCTATGCCAGGGCTGTGTGGAGAATATGAAGGTAAATAATATGCGCCATTTCTGTTTTTAAAAATCGGCGCACCTCATGGAGGTGCACCATTCTAACCGTGGGTGCAAACTAGCGCCCATTCATAGAATCTAGAAATTTGCAGCACGGAAGGAGGCCATTTCGGCCCAGCGTGTCCGTGCCAGCCAACAAAGAGCTATCCAGCCTAATCCCACTTTCCAGCTCTTGTAGGTTACCGCACTTCAAGTGTACAAGCAAACACTTTTTAAATGGGGTGAAGGTTTCTGCCTCTACCACCCTTTCAGGCAGTGAGTTCCAGACCCCCACCACTCACTGGGTGAAGACATTTCCTCTCAAATCCCCTCTAAACCTCAAACCAATTACTTTAAATTTATGCACTCTGGTTATTGATCCCTTTGCCAAGGGAAATCGGTTCTTCCTATCCACTCTATCCAGGCCCCTCGTAACTTTATACCCTCAATTAGGTCTCACCTCAGTTTCCTCTGTTCCAAAGAAAACAACCCCAGCCTATCCAATCTTTCCTCATAGCTAAAATTCTCCAGTCCAGGCAACATTTTCATAAATCTCCTCTGTACCCTCTCTAATGCACACATCTTTACTGTAATGTGGTGACCAGAACTGCATGCAGTACTCCAGCTGTAGCCTAACTAGTGTTTTGTACTGTTCAAGCATTACCTCCCTGCTCTTGTAGTCTATGTCTCGGCTAATAAAGGCAAGTATTCAGTATGCTTTCTAACCACCTTATCTACCTGTCCTGCTACCTTTAGGGATCAGTGGACCTGCACTCCAAGGTCCCTTTGTTCCTCTACATTTTTCAGTGTCATACTATTTAATGTGTATTCCTTTGCCTTGCTAGCCCTCCCCAAATGCATTACCTCACACTTCTCCAGATTGAATTCTATTTACCACTGTTCTGCCCACCTGACCAGCTCATTAATATCTTCCTGCAGTCTGCAGCTTTCTTCTTCATTATCAACCACACAGCCTATTTTAGTATCATCTGTAAACTTCTTAATCATGCCCCCTACATTCAAGTCTAAATCATTGAAATATAACACAAAAAGCAAGGAACCTAGTACTGAGCCCTGCAGAACCCCACTGAATACAGCCTTCCAGTCACAAAAACACCCATCAACCATTACCCTTTGCTTCCTACCTCTGAGCCAATTTTAGATCCAACTTGCCACTTTGCCCTGGATCCCATGGACGTTTACTTTCGTGACCAGTCTACCATGTGGGACCTTATCAAAAGCTTTGCTAAAATCCATATACACTGCATAAAACACACTACCCTCATTGGCCCTCCTGGTTATCTCCTCGAAAAATTCAATCAAGTTAGTCAGACATGACCTTCCCTTAACAAATCCATGCTGACTGTCCTTGATTAATCCATGTCTTTCCAAATGAAGATTTATCTTTTCCCATCACCGAGGTTGGGCTGACTGGCCTGTAATTAATTGGTCTATCCCTTTCTCCCTTTTTAAACAAAGGTACAACATTAACAGTCCTTCAGTCCTCTGGCACCACACCTGTAGCCAGAGAGGATTGGAAAATGATGGTCAGAGCCTCTGCTATTTCCTCTTTTGCTTCTCTTAATGGCCTGGGATACATTTCATCCAGTCCTGGGGATTTATCCACTTTCAAAGCTGCTAAGCCCCTTAATACTTCCTCCACCACTATGTTTATTTCATCTAATATCTCATACTCGTCCTCCCCGATAGCAGTATCTGCATCGCCCCTCTCTTTTTTGTGAAAACAGACGCAAAGTATTCATTAAGAACCATGTCTTCCGCCTCCACACATAGATTACATTTATGGTCTCTAATAGGCCCTACTCTTTCTTTAGTTACCCTCTTGCTCTTAATGTATTTATAAAACATCTTTGGGTTTTCCTTGATTTTACTTGCCAATATTTTTTCATACCCTCTGTTTGCTTTCCTAATTTCCTTTTTTAATTTCAACGTTGGACTCCTCCAGAGTTTCTGCAATATTGAGCCCTCGGAAACAGAAAGCTGACGTCACAGCCAAGAGGGTAAGTGATTGGCTGGTGATTGGTGAGTAGTTTTTCTTTTTTCTCTTCTATATCAGTCAGTAACTTTTAACATTGTTGTTGCCAATTTAAGTGTATCTAAGGGTTAAGTTATGGCAAGAGAGCTCGGTCGGGTGTTATGCTCCTCCTGTACCATGTGGGAACTCAGGGACGACACTATCTGCGGGAAGTGTATCCACCTCAAGCTCCTGACGGTCCGCGTTGCGGAGTTGGAGCTGAGGGTGGATTCACTCTGGAGCATCCACGATGCTGAGAATGACGTGAGTAGCACGTGTAGCGAGTTGGTCGTACCGCAGGGAAGGGGTCCACAGCCAGATAGGAAATGGAAGACCAACAGGAAGAGCAGTGCAAGGAAGGTAGTGCAGGAGTCCCATGTGGTCATCCCCCTGCAAAACAGATACACTGCTTTGGGTACTGTTGAGGGGGATGACTCATCAGGGGAGGGCAGCAGCAGCCAAGTTCATGGCACCTTGGCTGGCTCTGCTGCACAGGAGGGCAAGAAAAAGAGTGGGAGAGCAATAGTGATTGGGGATTCAATGGTGAGGGGAATAGATAGGCGTTTCTGCGGCCGCAACCGAGACTCCAGGATGGTATGTTGCCTCCCTGGTGCAAGGGTCAAGGATGTCTCGGAGCGGGTGCAGGACATTCTAAAAAGGGAGGGAGAACAGCCAGTTGTCGTGGTGCACATTGGTACCAACGACATAGGTAAAAAAAAGGGATGAGGTCCTACGAAACGAATTTAAGGAGCTAGGAGCTAAATTAAAAAGTAGGACCTCAAAAGTAGTAATCTCAGGATTGCTACCAGTGCTACCAGAGTAGGAATCGCAGGATAACGCAGATGAATACGTGGCTTGAGCAGTGGTGCAGCAGGGAGGGATTCAAATTCCTGGGGCATTGGAACCGGTTCTGGGGGAGGTGGGACCAGTACAAACCGGACGGTTTGCACCTGGGCAGGACCGGAACCAATGTCCTAGGGGGAGTGTTTGCTACTGCTGTTGGGGAGGAGTTAAACTAATATGGCAGGGGGATGGGAACCAATGCAGGGAGACAGAGGGAAACAAAAAGGAGGCAAAAGCAAAGGACAGAAAGGAGATGAGGAAAAGTGGAGGGCAGAGAAACCCAAGGCAAAGAACAAAAAGGGCCACTGTACAGCTAAATTCTAAAAGGACAAAGGGTGTTAAAAAAAACAAGCCTGAAGGCTTTGTGTCTTAATGCAAGGAGTATCCGCAATAAGTTGGATGAATTAACTGTGCAAATAGATGTTAACAAATATGATGTGATTGGGATTACGGAGACGTGGCTCCAGGATGATCAGGGCTGGGAACTCAACATTCAGGGGTATTCAACATTCAGGAAAGATAGAATAAAAGGAAAAGGAGGTGGGGTAGCATTGCCGGTTAAGGAGCAAATTAAGGCAATAGTTCGGAAGGACATTAGCTTGGATGATGTGGAATCTATATGGGTAGAGCTGCAGAATACCAAAGGGCAAAAAACGTTAGTGGGAGTTGTGTACAGACCTCCAAACAGTAGTAGTGATGTTGGGGAGGGCATCAAACATGAAATTAGGGGTGCGTGCAATAAAGGTGCAGCAGTTATAATGGGTGACTTTAATATGCACATAGATTGGGTTAACCAAACTGGAAGCAATACGGTAGAGGAGGATTTCCTGGAGTGCATAAGGGATGGTTTTTTAGACCAATATGTCGAGGAACCAACTAGGGGGGAGGCCATCTTAGACTGGGTGTTGTGTAATGAGAGAGGATTAATTAGCAATCTCGTTGTGCGAGGCCCCTTGGGGAAGAGTGACCATAATATGGTGGAATTCTATATTAGGATGGAGAATGAAACAGTTAATTCAGAGACCATGGTCCAGAACTTAAAGAAGGGTAACTTTGAAGGTATGAGGCGTGAATTGTCTAGGATAGATTGGCGAATGATACTGAAGGGGTTGACTGTGGATGGGCAATGGCAGACATTTAGAGACCGCATGGATGAACTACAACAATTGTACATTCCTGTCTGTCATAAAAATAAAAAAGGGAAGGTGGCTCAACCGTGGCTATCAAGGGAAATCAGGGATAGCATTAAAGCCAAGGAAGTGGCATACAAATTGGCCAGAAATAGCAGCGAACCCGGGGACTGGGAGAAATTTAGAACTCAGCAGAGGAGGACAAAGGGTTTGATTAGGGCAGGGAAAATGGAGTACGAGAAGAAGCTTGCAGGGAACATTAAGATGGATTGCAAAAGTTTCTATAGATATGTAAAGAGAAAAAGGTTAGTAAAGACAAACGTAGGTCCCCTGCAGTCAGAATCAAGGGAAGTCATAACGGGGAACAAAGAAATGGCGGACCAATTGAACAAGTACTTTGGTTCGGTATTCACTGAGGAGGACACAAACAACCTTCCGGATATAAAAGGGGTCGGAGGGTCTAGTAAGGAGGAGGAACTGAGGGAAATCCTTATTAGTCGGGAAATTGTGTTGGGGAAATTGATGGGATTGAAGGCCTATAAATCCCCAGGGCCTGATGGACTGCATCCCAGAGTACTTAAGTAGGTGGCCTTCGAAATAGTGGATGCATTGACAGTCATTTTCCAATATTCCATTGACTCTGGATCAGTTCCTATGGAGTGGAGGGTAGCCAATGTAACCCCACTTTTTAAAAAAGGAGGGAGAGAGAAAACAGGGAATTATAGACCGGTCAGCCTGACATCGGTAGTGGGTAAAATGATGGAATCAATTATTAAGGATGTCATAGCAGTGCATTTGGAAAGAGGTAATATGATAGGTCCAAGTCAGCATGGATTTGTGAAAGGGAAATCATGCTTGACAAATCTTCTGGAATTTTTTAAGGATGTTTCCAATAGAGTGGACAAGGGAGAACCAGTTGATGTGGTATATTTGGACTTTCAGAAGGCTTTCGACAAGGTCCCACACAAGAGATTAATGTGCAAAGTTAAAGCACATGGGATTGGGGGTAGTGTGCTGACATGGATTGAGAACTGGTTGTCAGACAGGAAGCAAAGAGTAGGAGTAAATGGGTACTTTTCAGAATAGCAGGCAGTGACTAGTGGGGTACCGCAAGGTTCTGTGCTGGGGCCCCAGCTGTTTACACTGTACATTAATGATTTAGACGAGGGGATTAAATGTAGTATCTCCAAATTTGCGGATGACACTAAGTTGGGTGGCAGTGTGAGCTGCAAGGAGGATGCTATGAGGCTGCAGAGCGACTTGGATAGGTTAGGTGAGTGGGCAAATGCATGGCAGATGAAGTATAATGTGGATAAATGTGAGGTTATCCACTTTGGTGGTAAAAACAGAGAGACAGACTATTATCTGAATGGTGACAGATTAGGAAAAGGGGAGGGGCAGCGAGACCTGGGTGTCATGGTACATCAGTCATTGAAGGTTGGCATGCAGGTACAGCAGGCGGTTAAGAAAGCAAATGGCATGTTGGCCTTCATAGCGAGGGGATTTGAGTACAGGGGCAGGGAGGTGCTGCTACAATTGTACAGGGCCTTGGTGAGGCCACACCTGGAGTATTGTGTACAGTTTTGGTCTCCTAACCTGAGGAAGGACATTCTTGCTATTGAGGGAGTGCAGCGAAGGTTCACCAGACTGATTCCCGGGATGGCGGGACTGACCTATCAAGAAAGACTGGATCAACTGGGCTTGTATTCACTGGAGTTCAGAAGAATGAGAGGGGACCTCATAGGAACGTTTAAAATTCTGACGGGGTTAGACAGGTTAGATGCAGGAAGACTGTTCCCAATGTTGGGGAAGTCCAGAACCAGGGGACACAGTCTAAGGATAAGGGGGAAGCCATTTAGGACCGAGATGAGGAGGAATTTCTTCACCCAGAAAGTGGTGAACCTGTGGAATTCTCTACCACAGAAAGTTGTTGAGGCCAATTCACTAAATATATTCAAAAAGGAGTTAGATGAAGTCCTTACTACTCGGGGAATCAAGGGGTATGGTGAGAAAGCAGGAATGGGGTACTGAAGTTGCATGTTCAGCCATGAACTCATTGAATGGCGGTGCAGGCTAGAAGGGCCGAATGGCCTACTCCTGTACCTATTTTCTATGTTTCTATGTATCTGTCATAAGCCTCCATTTTTTCCTTATCCTTCCCTGTATGTCCCTTGACATCCAGGGGGCTCTAGATTTGTTAGCCCCATCCTTTTTCTTTAAGGGAACATACTTGCGCTGAACCCTCAGGATCTCCTCCTTGAATGCCTCTCACTGATTTATCTTCAAGGAACTATTTCCAGTCCACTTTGGTTTAATCACTTCTCAGCTTATCAAAATTGGCTTTTCCCTGTTTGAGAAATGTTATTCCTGGTCTATCTTTGTCTTTTTCCATAACTACCCTAAATCTAACTGAATTATGATCACTAGCACCAAAACGCGCTCCTACTGATACCCCTACCACCTGCCCAGTTTCATTCCCTAAAACTAAGTCCAGAACTGACCCCTCCTTGTTGGGCTTGTTACATACTGGCTAAAAAAGTTCTCCTTAATGCATTTTGGAATTCGGCACCCTCTATACCTTTCACACTAATTTCATCCCAGTTATTATTAAGGTAGTTGAAATCCCCTACTATTGCTGCCCTATAGTTTTTTTACTTCTCAGAAATTTGCCTACATATCTTCTATCTCCCTCTGACTGTTTAGGGGTCTATAGTACACTCTCAGCAGTTACATCCACTAAATGAGCTGTTGAAAAAACAAATCCATTGGAAATGGTCAGAAGAATGCGACACAGCATTCAAAGAGTATAAAATTCAGTTGGTAGAGCGTACCATGTTAGTTCACTATGACATATCGAATGAGATTAAGCTAGCATGTGACGCCTCTCCATACGGAGTTGGGGCAGTGATCTCTCATGTACTACATCATGGGGAGGAGAGACCAATTGCTTTTGCTTCACGCACTCTCAGTGCCAGAGAGCGGAATTATGCACAGATTGAAAGGGAAGCTTTGGCATTCATTTTTGGGGTCAAGAAGTTTCACAAATACTTGTATGGTCATATGTTTACCATAGTTACTGATCATAAGCCCCTGACAGCAATCCTCCATCCAAAGTCCCCAGTTCCAACCTTAGCTGCAGCCCGAATGCAGAGATGGGCTTTGATTTTGTCAGCATATACGTATGACATTGAGTACAGATGATCAGCTGATCACAGTAATGCAGATGCTGTGCGACACACCACGTGGAGGAGGATGACCAATATAGCGCGGATCCGGATATGCTATCCGAGATACCAGAGGAGGAAGTGTATGGACTGTATTCATTCCTAACAAAGAGCCAACCGATAATGAATAATGTGAAACTTAACGATGTGCCAGTACCGATGGAATTGGACACGGGTACAAATCAATTAATAATGGGCCAGAGGACATTCGACAAGCTGTGGGATACTAAGGCTGTGAGGCCTAAGCTGAGTCCAGTCAATGCCAAGTTGCGTACGTACACTAAAGAACTCATAACATTGATTGGCAGTGCAGTAGTCAAGGTGTCATATGATGGTACGGTTCATGATTTACCGTTATGGATTGTTCCAGGCAATGGTCCAACGCCGTTTGGCAGGAATTGGCTAGAAAAAATCAAATGGAATTGGAACGATATCAAAGCATTGTCGTCGGAGGATGATACTCCATGTGCTCAAGTGCTGAGCAAGTTCCTCTCGCTGTTTGAACCAGGCATCGGCAATTTCACGGGAGCCAAGGTGCAGATCCACGTGGACTCGGATGAAAGACCCGTCCGTCATAAAGCTCGGGCGGTTCTGTACCTGAAGAGGGAGAAGGTCGAAATCGAACTGGACATACTCCAACGTGAAGGGGTCATATCATCGGTCGAATTTAACGAATGGGCCAGCCCCATTGTTCCTGTGTTGAAGAGTGATGGCACTGTCAGGATTTGTGGAGACGACAAGGTTACGATCAACCGAGTTTTGAAACAAGATCAATACCTGTTACTGAAGGCTGATGATCTGTTTGCAACGCTAGTCGGGGGCGGGGGGAGCCATTTACTAAACTGGATCTGACGTCGGCCTACATGACACAGGAGCTGGTCGAGACATCAAAGAAACTTACGTGCATCAACACTCATAAAGGACTGTTTATCAACAACAGGCATACTTTCGGAATTCGCTTGGCTGCAGCCATATTTCAGAGGAACATGGAGAGTCTACTGAAGTCCGTCCTTAGAACCGTCGTGTTCCAAGATGACATCCTGGTCACAAGTCGTGACACCGCCGAACATCTGAACAACCTGGAAGAGGTTCTACATCGTCTGGACAAAGTGGGACTCAGACTGAAACGTTCGAAGTGCATCTTCATGGCACCAGAAGTCGAATTCCTGGGGAGGAAAATTGCTGCTGACGGCATCAGGCCTACAGACTCGAAAACCATCAAAAATGTACTCAAGCCTCAGAATGTGATGGAGCTGCGTTCGTTCCTTGGTCTACTCAACTACTTCGGTAATTTCCTACCTAGATTGAGCACTTCATTAGAGCCACTGCACATGCTGCTAAGAAAAGGCAACAACTGGGTTTGGGGTGCGGCTCAAGATAGAGCTTTTGAGAAAGCTACTAATCTGCTTTGCTCTAACAAGCTGCTGGTACATTATGATCCATGTAAGCATCTAGTATTGGCCTGTGATGCTTCATCATATGGAGTTGGTTGCGTACTCCAACAAGCTAATGAGTCGGGTAAATTACAACCTGTTGCGTATGCTTCTAAAAGTTTGTCAAAGGCGGAAAGAGCCTACAGCATGGTAGAAAAAGAAGCAATAGCCTGTGTGTATTGAGTTAAAAAGATTCATCAGTATCTGTTTGGTCTTCGGTTGGAACTGGAAACAGATCACAAGCCACTCATTTCATTGTTTTCGGAAAACAAAGGTATCAATACCACTGCCTCGTCCCGCATCCAGAGGTGGGTGTTGACATTATCTGCCTATGATTATGACATTTGCCATAGACCTGGCACCGAGAATTGTGCCGATGCACTGAGCCGTCTGCCGTTGCCCACACCGGAGGTGGAGACGCCACAACCTGCAGACCAACTGTTAGTTATGGATGCTTTTGAAAGTGAAGGAACCCCTGTCATGGCTCAGCAAGTTAAGACCAGGACCAGCCAGACCCGATATTATCGGTTGTGAAACGTTCTGTCCGTAGTGGTAATTGGTCTGCCATACCCAAGCAAATGGGTGATGAGACCAAACCTTACAACCATTGCAAAGACGAACAATCCATTCAGTCAGATTATTAACTGTGGGGTAATCGTGTTGTTATGCTGAAGAAAGGCAGAGAGAAATTTGTACATGATCTACATAGCACTCATCCCAATATTGTCATGATGAAAGCCATTGCCAGGTCTCATATATGGTGGCCTGGAATTGGCTCTGATCTGGAATCATGTGTGCATCAGTGCAACACTTGCATGCAGCTAAGTAATGCACCAGCATAATCACCGCTGAGTCTGCGGTCATGGCTATCTAAACCATGGTCCAGGATCCACATTGACTTTGCAGGTCCATTCCTGGGAAAGATGCTTTTAGTTGTGGTGGATGCATATTCCAAGTGGATAGAGTGTATAATCATGTCATCCAGTCCATCCACAGCTATCATTGAAAGCCTTCGTATCATGTTTGCCACTCAGGGTCTGCCCGACATCGTTGTAAGCGACAACGGACCATGCTTCACTAGTCTGGAGTTTCAAGAGTTCATGAAACTCAATGGTATCAAACATGTGAGGTCAGCACCATTCAAACCCGCATCTAATGGTCAAGCAGAGCGTGCTGTCCAAACTATCAAGCAAAGTATGAAACGTGTAACTCAGGGTTCACTGCAGACTCGCTTGTCATGCATATTGCTTAGTTACAGGACAAGACCCCACACGCTTACCGGGGTCCCCCCTGCTGAACTATTGATGAAGAGAGGTCTCAAGACCAGGCTCTCTCTTGTCCACCGTGACTTGAATGATCATGTTGAATACAGACGTCAAAGTCAGCAGTGGTATCATAATCGCGCTGCTGTGTCACGCGGCATTTCTGTTAACGATCCAGTGTATGTACTAAATTATGGTCAAGGTCCCAAGTGGATCGCCGGTACTGTTACGGCCAAGGAGGGTAACAGAATGTTTATCGTCAAGCTCAAGAATGGGCAAACATGCAGGAAACATGTTGATCAGATAAAGCTGTGGCACACGGATGAACCGGAACAGTCTGAGGAAGACACAATCAGTGACCAACCAACCTACCCTCAGTCATCAGAGGACTCCGCTGTCAACAATGAATCTGGACTTTCAATCCCTGACATGGTCATTGCCACTCCCATCAGATCGGCTACCCAGCCCCCAGTCATAACAGACTCAGAACACTCGCCCAAGGCTGGAGTTGAACTGAGACGATCAACTCGGGAGCGGGAAGCCCCGGACTGTCTCAATTTGTAAAAAGACTGTAACTAATATCTTAAAGAGGGATATTGTCATGTATGTATGCTTGGCGTTACTGGCCACCAGGTGGTGCCACTGTCTGAGGTTATTGGGTTGTAAGCACGTGTGTGCGGCCCAGGTATAAAAGACAAGCCATCATGTAATATAATCACTTTGGGCCCTAATAAAGCAGAGCCCGGTTTGTATCTGTGTTAGTTTACAGTATTCAGCCTATCGAGTTATTACATACATAACATTTGCCATCCCCATCAAAAGTTACACCTGATAGCGAAGAAATTTTCTATTTTTCATACATTGATGAGTTGCCAGTCACAGCTGAAGAGATTGGTAGAGCAACCAAACGTGACCCAGTAATGTCAAAGGTGTATGATTACATCATCATCATCACCATCATAGGCAGTCCCTCGGAATCGAGGAAGACTTGTTTCCACTCTTAGAATGAGTCCTTAGGTGGCTGAACAGTCCAACATGAGAGCCACAGTCCCTGCCACATGTGGGACAGACAGTTGTTGAGGGTAAGGGTGGGTGGGATAGGTTTGCCGCACATTCTTTCCGCTGCCTGCGCTTGCTCTCGGCAATGAGACTCAAGGTGCTCAGTGCCCTCCTGGATGCACTTCCTCCACTTAGTACGGTCTTTGGCCAGGGGTTCCTAGGTGTCGGTGGGGATGTTGCACTTCATCAGGGAAGCTTTGAGGGTGTCCTTGTAACATTTCCTCTGTCCACCTTTGGCTTGTTTGCCATGAAGGAGTTCCAAGTAGAGCGCTTGTTTTAAGAACATAAGAAATCGGAACAGGAGTAGGCCATACGGCCCCTCGAGCCTGCTCTACCATTCAATAAGATCATGGTTGAACTGATCATGGACTCAGCTCCACTTCCCCGCCCACTCCCCATAACCCCTTATCCCCTTATAATTTAAGAAACTGTCTATTACTGTTTTAAATTTATTCAATGTCCCAGCTTCCACAGCCCTCTGAGGCAGTGAATTTCACAGATTTACAACTTTCTGAGAGAAGAAATGTCTCCTCATCTCTGTTTTAAATGAGAAACCCTTATTCTAAGATTGTGCCCTCTAGTTCTAGTCTCTCCATCAGTGGAAATATCCTCTCTGCATCCACCTTGTCAAGCCCCCTCATCATCTTATACGTTTCGATAAGATCACCTCTCATTCTTCTGAATTCCAATGAGTAGAGGCCCAACCTACTCAACCTTTCCTCATAAGTCAACCCCCTCATCTCCGGAATCAACCTAGTGAATCTTCTCTGAACTGCCTCCAAAGCAAGTATATCCTTTCGTAAATATGGAAACCAAAACTGCACGCTGTATTCCAGGTGTGGCCTCACCAATACCTTATGTAGCTGTAGCAAGACTTCCCTGCTTTTATACTCCAACCCCTTTGCAATAAAGGCCAAGATACCATTGTCCTTTCTGATCACTTGCTGTACCTGCATACTATCCTTTTGTCTTTCATGCATAAGTACCCCCAGGTCACGCTGTACTGCGGCACTTTACAATTGTTCTCCATTTAAATAATAACTTGCTCTTTGATTTTTTTCTGCCAAAGTGCATGACCTCACACTTTCCAACATTATACACCATCTGCCAAATTGTTGCCCACTCACTTAGCCTGTCTATGACCTTTTGCAGATTTTTTGTGTCCTCCTCACACATTGCTTTTCCTCCCATCTTTGTATCATCAGCAAACTTGGCTACGTTACGCTCAGTCCTTTCTTCCAAGTTAATACATGTTGTAAATAGTTGGGTTTCAGCACTGATCCCTGCTGCACCCCACTAGTTACTGGTTGCCAACCAGAGAATGAATCATTTATCCCAACTCTCTGTTCTCTGTTAGTTAGCCAATCCTCTATCCATGCTAATAAATTACCTCCAACCCCGTGAACTTTTATCTTGTGCAGCAACCTTTTATGTGGCACCTTGTCAAATGCCTTTTGGAAGTCCAAATACACCACATCCACTGGTTCCCCATTATCCACCCTGTTTGTTACATCCTCAAAGAACTCCAGCAAATTTGTCAAACATGCCTTCCCCTTCATAAATCCATGCTGACTCTGCCTGACCAAATTTTGCTTTTCCAAATGTCCTGCCACTGCTTCTTTAATAATGGACTCCAAGATTTTCCCAACCACAGATGTTAGGCTAACTGGTCTATAGTTTCCTGCTTTTTGTCTGGGACTGGGCAGTATAGATGCAGGAAGAATGTTCCCAATGTTGGGGAAGTCAAGAACCAGGGGTCACAGTCTAAGGATAAGGGGTAAGCCATTTAGGACCGAGATGAGGAGAAACTTCTTCACTCAGAGAGTAGTTAACCTGTGGAATTCGCTACCGCAGAGAGTTGTTGATGCCAGTTCGTTAGCTATATTCAAGAGGGAGTTGGATATGGCCCTTACGGCTAAAGGGATCAAGAGGTATGGATAGAAAGCAGGAAAGGGGTACTGAGGTGAATGATCAACCATGATCTTATTGAATGGTGTTGCAGGCTCGAAGGGCCAAAAGGCCTACTCCTGCACCTATTTTCTATGTTTCTATGTTTCTATGGCACCAGCGAGGCAACATACCATCCTGGAGTCACTTCTGCGGCCGCAGAAACGCCTGTCTGCTCCCCTGACTATTGAATCCCCTACCACTATAGCTCTTCAATTCTTCCTCCTCCCCCCCGCCCCCCCGTGCAGCTGAGCCACCCATGGTGCCATGGACTTGGCTCTGGCTGCACACCCTAGAGCTACCATTGCCCCCACCGGCACTCAGAACAGAGTAGCAGTTGGAGAACGAGATGGACTCCGGGGATTTCTGCACTACCTGCCTAGTCCTCCTCTTCTGTCTGGCGGTCACTCACTCCCTCTCTGCCTGCACACTCTTAAGCTGAGGGCTGACCACCTCTAGAAACGTGCTATCCACGTTGCTCTCAGTCTCACGGATGCACCGCAGTGACTCCAGCTACCGCTCAAGCTCCAAAACACGGAACTCAAGTTGGTGCAGCTAGAGAGACCTCCTGCACACATGGTCATCCTGGCTGCACAAAGCACCCGGGACTTCCCACATTCCACGGGAGCTGCCCTGCCATCCCTCTAGTTACACTCGCCTCACAACTATCGAGTAGAATGAAACTCTTAAACCTTAGCACAACACACCCAGCCGCTACTCAGCAAACAGACGATTTAATTATCTAACTCTCCTTAGAACTTAAAGAAGGGTAACTTTGAAGGTATGAGGCGTGAATTGGCTAGGATAGATTGGTGAATGATACTGAAGGGGTTGACAGTGGATGGGCAATGGCAGATATTTAGAGACCGCATGGATGAACTACAACAATTGTACACCCATGTCTGGCGTAAGAATAAAAAAGGGAAGGTGGCTCAACCGTGGCTATCAAGGGAAATCAGGGATAGTATTAAAGCCAAGGAAGTGGCATACAAATTGGCCAGAAATAGCAGTGAGCCTGGGGACTAGGAGAAATTTAGAACTCAGCAAAGGAGGACAAAGGGTTTGATTAGGGCAAGGAAAATAGAGTACGAGAGGAAGCTTGCAGGGAACATTAAAATGGACTGCAAAAACTTCTATAGATATGTAAAGAGAAAAAGATTAGTAAAGACAAACGTAGGTCCCCTGCAGTCAGAATCAGGGGAAGTCATAACTGGGAACAAAGAAATGGCAGACCAATTGAACAAGTACTTTGGTTCGGTATTCACTAAGGAGGACACAAACAACCTTCCGGATATAAAAGGGGTCAGAGGGTCTAGTAGGGAGAAGGAACTGAGGGAAATCCTTATTAGTCGGGAAATTGTGTTGGGGAAATTGATGGGATTGAAGGCCGATAAATCCCCAGGGCCTGATGGACTGCATCCCAGAGTACTTAAGGAGGTGGTCTTGAAAATAGCGGATGCATTGACAGTCATTTTCCAACATTCCATAGACTCTGGATCAGTTCCTATGGAGTGGAGGGTAGCCAATGTAACCCCACTTTTTAAAAAAGGAGGGAGAGAGAAAACAGGGCATGATAGACCGGTCAGCCTGACATCGGTAGTGGGTAAAATAATGGAATCAATTATTAAGGATGTCATAGCAGCGCATTTGGAAAGAGGTGACATGATAGGTCCAAGTCAGCATGGATTTGTGAAAGGGAAATCATGCTTGACAAAACTTCTGAAATTTTTTGAGGATGTTTCCAGTAGAGTGGACGAGGGAGAACCAGTTGATGTGGTGTATTTGGACTTCCAGAAGGTTTTCGACAAGGTCCCATACAAGAGATTAATGTGCAAAGTTAAAGCACATGGGATTGGGGGTAGTGTGCTGACGTGGATTGAGAGCTGGTTGGCAGACAGGAAGCAAAGAGTAGGAGTAAATGGGTACTTTTCAGAATGGCAGGCAGTGACTAGTGGGGTACCGCAAGGTTCTGTGCTGGGGCCCCAGCTGTTTACATTGTACATTAATGATTTAGACGAGGGGATTAAATGTAGTATCTCCAAATTTGCGGATGACACTAAGTTGGGTGGCAGTGTGAGCTGCGAGGAGGATGCTATGAGGCTGCAGAGTGACTTGGATAGGTTAGGTGAGTGGGCAAATGCATGGCAGATGAAGTATAATGTGGATAAATGTGAGGTTATCCACTTTGGTGGTAAAAACAGAGAGACAGACTATTATCTGAATGGTGACAGATTAGGAAAAGGGGAGGTGCAACGAGACCTGGGTGTCATGGTACATCAGTCATTGAAGGTTGGCATGCAGGTACAGCAGGCGGTTAAGAAAGCAAATGGCATGTTGGCCTTCATAGCGAGGGGATTTGAGTACAGGGGCAGGGAGGTGTTGCTACAGTTGTACAGGGCCTTGGTGAGGCCACTCCTGGAGTATTGTGTACAGTTTTGGTCTCCTAACTTGAGGAAGGACTTTCTTGCTATTGAGGGAGTGCAGCGAAGGTTCACCAGACTGATTCCCAGGATGGCGGGACTGACATAGCAAGAAAGATTGGATCAACTTGGCTTGTATTCACTGGAGTTCAGAAGAATGAGAGGGGACCTCATAGAAACGTTTAAAATTCTGACGGGGTTAGACAGGTTCGATGCAAGAAGAATGTTCCCAATGTTGGGGAAGTCCAGAACCAGGGGTCACAGTCTAAGGATAAGGGGTAAGCCATTTAGGACCGAGATGAGGAGAAACTTCTTCACCCAGAGAATGGTGAACCTGTGGAATTCTCTACCACAGAAAGTTGTTGAGGCCAATTCACTAAATATATTCAAAAAGGAGTTAGATGTAGTCCTTACTACTAGGGGAATCGAGGGATATGGTGAGAAAGCAGGAATGGGGTACTGAAGTTGCATGTTCAGCCATGAACTCATTGAATGGCGGTGCAGGCTCGAAGGGCTCGAAGGGCCGAATGGCCGACTCCTGCACCTATTTTCTATGTTTCTATAATCAAGATCACATATATTTACTTGCAGTTCCTACTTACAGCAATTCCAAAGGTTTCCTACTGAAAAGAAAAAGAAATAGAAAAAGAAAAAGAAAAATACTCACCAATCCACCAGCCAATCACTTACCTGCTTGGCTGCGACTTCGATTTCGATTTTTAAAAAAACTTTTTGTCCCTACACCAGTTGGCTTCTCCCGACTCTCGGGCCCCTTTATCTGGGCCTCGAACTCCCGCTTTGGGAGTCTCGTGTCTGGCATGCGGACAACGTGGCCTGCCCAGCGGAGCTGATCAAGTGTGGTCAGTGCTTCAATGATGGGGATGTTAGCCTGGTCGAGGACACTAATATTGGTGTGTCTGTCCTCCCAGGGGATTTGTGGGATCTTGCGGAGACATCGTTGGTGGTATTTCTCCAGCGACTTGAGGTGTCTACTCTACATGGTCCATGTCTCTGAGCTATACAGGAGGATGGGTATTACTACAGCTCTATAGATCATGAGCTTGGTGGTAGATTTGAGGGCTTGGTCTTCGAACACTCTTTTCCTCAGGCAGCCGAAGGCTGTGCTGAAGCGCTGGGGACAGTGTTGAATCTTCTCATCAATGTTTGCTGTTGTTGATAAAAGACTCCCGAGATATGGGAAATGGTCCACGTTGTCCAGGGCCGCACCGTGGATCTTGATGACTGGGGGGCAGTGCTGTGCGGCGAGGACAGGCTGGTGGAGGACCTTTGTCTTACGGATGTTTAGCGTAAGGCCTATGCTTTCGTATGTCTCAGTAAATACATCGAATATGTCCTGGAGTTCGGCCTCTGTATGTGTGCAGACGCAGGCATCGTCCGTGTACTGTAGCTCGATGACAGAGGTTGGGGTGGTCTAGGACCTGACCTGGAGGCAGCGACGGTTGAACAGCTTCCCACTGGTTCTGTAGTTTAGTTCCACTCCAGCGGGAAGCTTGTTGACTGTGAGGTGGAGCATGGCAGTGAGGAAGATTGAGAAGAGGGTTGAGGCGATGACGCAGCCTTGTTTGACCCCGGTCCGGACGTGGATTGGGTCTGTAATGGATCCGTTGGTAAGGATCACGGTCTGCATGTCATCGTGGAGCAGGCAGAGGATGCTGTTGAACTTTTGGGGGCATCCGAAATGGAGGAAGACGCTCCATAGACCCTCGCTGTTGACAGTGGTAGCTACACTGGGTTAATAGTAGCTACACTGTTGGACAGAGTATAAATCAATAAATAATGGAGACTTGTAAGAAAGGTACGGCAATAATCATGTGCGATTTTAATCTTCATATTGATTGGTCAAATCAAATTGGCCAAAGTAGCCTTGAGGAAGAGTTCATAGAGTGTATCTGGGATGGTTTCCTTGAACAGTACGTTGTGGAACCAACCAGGGAGCAGGTTATTCTGGATCTGGTACTGTGTAATGAGACAGGATTAATAAATGATCTCATAGTAAAGAATCCTCTCGGAAAGAGTGATCATAGCATGGTTGTATTTCAAATTCAGTTGGAGGGTAAGAAAGTTGGATCTCAAACCAGTTTCTTGATCTTAAATAAAGGTGATTACAAAGGTATGAAGACAGATTTGGCTAAAGTGGACTGGGAAAATAGATTAAAGTGTAAAATGACTGATAAGCAGTGGCAGATATTTAAGCAGATATTTCATAACTCTCAACAAAAATATATTCCAGTGAGAAGGAAAGACTTTAAGAGAAGGGAGAACCATCCGTGGTTAACTAAGAAAATAAGGGAGGGTATCAAATTGAAAACAAAGGCATAGAAAGTGGCAAAGATTAATGGGAGGCCAGAGGATTGCGAAATATTAAAAAGCTCGCAAAGGACGACTAAAAAAATAATAAAGAGAGGGAAGATAGATTATGAGAGTAAACTTGCAAGAAATATAAAAACAGATGGTAAGAAATTCTACAGGTACATAAAAACGAAAAGAGTGGCTAAAGTAAATGCCGGTCCCTTCGAGGATGAGACTGGGGAATTAATAATCAATCATTCATTCATAGGCGGTCCCTCGAGCGAGGATGACTTGCTTCCATATGAGTTCACAGTGAAGGACCCGATGTTCCAGTCCTGAACTCCAATTGAAGGGGTGGAAGATGCCTGTGCGTGGATTTTTTAACGTGTGGTGACCGTTGCACATCAGCCACCACACGGGCACGACAGAGCTAGGCATTTATCCAGTGGCAAGGATTCACCAGGACGACTGGAGACCTGCTCTGCTGCACGGACCTAGTGCGCACACATATCGCAGTGTGGGCTGGCCCGTGCTGCCCCTGGGCCCTCAGCTCTTCTGGGCCCTGTACCCTCATTCACCACACCTCTGCCACAATCTCTCGCCGCTCCTCCACCACAAACATTCACCGCACCTCCGCCATGATCCCTCACCAGGTTCACAAGGTTGATTCCTGCGATGAAGGGGTTGATTTATCAAGAAAGGTTGTGCAGGTTGGACCGATACTCATTGGAGTTTAGAAGAATGAGAGGTGATCTTATTGAAACATATAAGTTACTGAGGGGGCTCGACAAGGTAGATGTAGAGAGGATATTTCCACTCATGGGGGAATCTCGAACTGGAGGCATAGTTTCAGAATAAGGGGTCGGCCATATAGAACTGAGATAAGGAGGAATTTCTTCTCTCAGAGGGTTGTAAATCTCTGCCCAGAGAGCTGTGAAGACTGGGACACTGAATATATTTAAGGTGGAGATAGACAGATTTTTGAGCGATAAGTGAGTAAAGGGTTATGGGGAGCGGCCAGGGAACTGGAGCTGAGTCCATGATCAGATCAGCCATGATCTTATTAAATGGCGGAGCAGGCTCTAGGGGCCAAATGGCCGATTCTATGGGCTAGAACCTCCACTTTTTTTGCATGCTTAACACCCACTTAATGCCCATTTTACCGCTGAAATGACGTATAACGGCCATATATCGCCCATTTTGGCACAAAATGGAAACTGACAGGCATTTTTAGGAAACTTATCGGCGAGCGTTACTTTCCCCATGTGCTTAACACTGGGAAAAAATATTACCGCCTGCCCATTTTTTGGGGCGGAATCATCAGAATGGGCGAAATCAACGCCTATAATATCGGCCAGCGTTACTTTCCGCACGGAATTAACGCCGAGTTTCAATAACACCGCCCATTTGGCCCCTAGAGCCTGCTCCGCCATTTAATAAGATCATGGCTGATCTGATCATGGACTCAGCTCCAGTTCCCTGCCCGCTCCCCATAACCCTTTACTCACTTATCGCTCAAAAATCTGTCTATCTCCACCTTAAATATATTCAGTGTCCCAGTCTTCACAGCTCTCTGGGCAGAGATTTACAACCCTCTGAGAGAAGAAATTCCTCCTTATCTCAGTTCTATTTGTCATAAAGAGCACATTTGGCGAAACTAACGCCCAGGAGATCGCCCACCGTCACTTTCCCCACCTCACACACATATCGCCCACAATATCACTCGCCCAAAAAACTGCCCACAAAAAGTGGAACCGTTCTGAACGAACGCCAGCGGTGTGGCTGCCATTTTTTAAATCGCAGGTCGCTTCATTGAAAAAGCTGCTTCAACTTCAGGGGAGTTTGCATTGACTCTGGAGTTCTTCTCAGGTGAAGTGACCATCTCAACAGACATATTTTCAGACTCTGGACTATTGGGGGTTTACTCCAGGTGTATTTTAGTGAGGAAATTATTGCTTCTGATCAATCGCTATTATACTTTCAATGCAATGGGGCCAGCAACAATAACTGTGCTTAAGCAGCGCTTCAGATGCCTTGACCACTCAGGAGGGGAGCTACAATACAATCCTGAGCAAGTAGGTAAATTCGTGGTTGTGTGCTCCATGCTGCACAACCTGGCTATCAGGAGAGGCCAAGAATTGCCAGAAGGCACTGATGCTCCACCTCAGGATAGAGAGGAAGAGGTCGACGAGGGGCTGGATGCTGACCGAGGGCCAGACAATCAGGCTGGCTATGCAATCATGCCCACGGCCTCTTCCAGTCCACAAGAAAGGGCCCGTGGTGGCTACATAGCTGCAAGAGACTTATGTGAGGAGCTGATATCTGAACGATTTACCTGAAAGAATGTTGCTGTGAGTGATAATCTGACACACTGCTGTTTGTGCAGCTCAGACATCAATGGTGGACATCACCTTGGTGCCAGTTAAAGTTTACGTTGATTGAAGTTAAGTTGTATTTAACCCTTTCATGGTCAGGAATCACCAGTGTGTAATGGTCCAGCTATCTGAGACAATGCACAACAAGGTTATGTTCAATAAAAAAAATGTTATACCAACATTGGTCTGAAATCATAAGTATCACAGGCAATAATACCCAACATCCGCTTTTGCCACCATTGACAATCAAATGTTCAACATGTCCAGCAACACAGGATACAAAGGCAAAACAGGAGCGTGGTCCCCAGCCCCCATACATTGCAACAAATTGCATACACCCAGATGGAGATATAACACAGCCATCACCTGCGCACATGCACCTCACTTTCCTTCCCCCCTCCCCTTCTTCTCCCCATCTCTACCCCTTCCCCTCCTCGCTCCATGGCGCCTGGCCGGGGAGCTCCTCAGGTGGTGCCTCATTGGGGGGGGATGAAGACAGAGGCAGAGGTTGCATGGGTACGAGAGCGGGGGCTGCCGAGGGGGCAACATTCTCTGATGCAGAAGTAGGATCTTGGTCCTTGCTCTCATCTGTCATTCGCAGTGGTGGAGCGGAACCTAGGGATGGAGTGACGCGCTCGGGGACCACTGGGAGGCCTGTGGCAGCAGTGTTCCTGGCTATCGTATCCAGGGCCTCCGCCATCCGTGGAATGTACTCGGTCATGGTGGCCAGCTGTCGGGATATACTCCCCAATGCTTCGATGAGCTGGTCACCAATGTCTACAGTCCTCCTGGATAACTGTACCATCTCTCCGCTGTCATGTGGCGCTCGTGGAACAGACCTGCCGCGTCCACGGGACCTCCGCAGAGTCGGCGCCGTCCTGGGGACAAATGGGGTGCCTGTGGTGAGGTGCTTGGGGCCGGTATCTCCAGAGTGGAGGTGGGAATGACCGGAGAACCACGAGATGGCCTTGGGGTGGAATGGCTTCGGGAGCATGGCGATGCAGGTTCCTTGAAGTCCACACTCTCATCCGTGGAGAACAGACCCAGCGGATTGACGGGCGAGAATCGGAGCTCCTCAGCACCAGATGTAGGATCGTCCGGAGAGTCGGGCCCCGCACCCCCAACTTCTGGCCTCTGTGGTCTTACCTTGGGACGCGCTACTGGCTGAGCTGCAAAACACAAATGAGTTTATTAGAGGAGAAGGGTGTGCCAGGGTCACAAGGTGAGTCCAGCGCTACACACAGCATACGCACGACAAAAGCACCACCACTCTGAAAATCATCACAGACATCACATTTCATGACCATCAACTCATTTGCATTGCAATGATTTTCATTAGGGCCAGCATTATTTCTAGGATAGTTTTAGAAATCATTTATCATATATGATTGTTCGGATCTATTGACTTTACATCACGCAATGGTGCAAGCTTTACTCACATGGCGTCACTTCAGGGTCTGCAGATGCATCCGTGGCTGTCTGGGTGTGCTTCCCCACGAGCGCGAGCACCCGCTCCTCCATCTCAGTGATGTCGCTGGGGACTGGTGGCCCCCCACCCGCTCGCCTCTGCACGGACCTCATCATCGATAGCTTCTTCTGTAAAAGGTGACAGGACGACATGGCATGAGATCATTGCGTGATATCATTGCTAGGTACTGTCACAGACACTGATACAACACATTATCGACAGATGTATTCATGATTATTATGAAAATTATCATTCTTTACCTAAAGATGTGCACCGTGACTGCAGGCTTTGAGTACAACATTCCCAGTAAAAGTGAAAAGCCTCACATCTGCCGATAGTCACTCATGACTGTTATAAATCAAATTATATAAATACATAAGTACCTGTAAATCAATGTAATACTTACTCTTGCAGATCCCATAAGGCCATTCCATCGTTTGCGGCATTGGTTGCCGACGAGACCACCTCTGCTATCTCGGTCCATATCCTCTGGTTGGCCTTTGGGGTGGGCTTCCCACGATGTTATGTATTGATGCCTGGGGTCACTAGACACCAGAGGGTGCTATTGTCGGAGGTCATCGGGCTGTATGTGCATGTGTGCGATCACGGGTGTATATATGCGTGGGTACTATCTCATGCGGGTACTTTGGGCGCGAATAAAGATAGATCAGGTTTACACCTGACGCTGTTTACAGTAACAAGACTCTTGAGTCATTACATTTGGCGACGAGCTAAATTAAGAACCTTCGCATGAGCAATGGGCACTATTGGAATTCTTCATGAATTCGTGGATGATTAGGATTGGGTGGATTTCGTTGACCGCCTGGATCAATATTTTGTGGCCAACAAAATGGAGGGAGAGGCTGACACAGTTCGGCGCAGTTTTCCTCACCGTTTGTGGTCAGAAAGTTTACGGCCTCATAAAGAATCTTCTCTCGCCTTTACGTCCAACGGACAAAGAGTACAAGGATTTGTGTGTTTTGGTGTGTGACCATCTTAAGCCAAAAGAGGGGATCATCATCTCATGCTATCGCTTCTATACGCAAGTTCGTGCTAAGGGCCAGGATGTGTCGGGATTCATCACCAACTTACGATGTCTTGCTGAGCCGTACATGTTAGGGAACATGCTGGAAGACATATTGAGAGATTTCTTCGTGATAGGCATCAACCACGATGCGATTCTTCGGAAGTTATTGGCCTAAGAGAAACTGGATTTGAAAAAGGCCATCGTGACTGCCCAGGCATACATGACGACTGATGATAATTTGAGGCAGATATCATCGAAAAGTCGGTGCTCCACGGCAAGTACTGTAAACAAGTTTGGGTCGTCTTCTGGCAGAGCTGCTTATGGCAGGGCCTACTCGACTGTTTATGTGAAACCTGTAGATGCTCAGAGTACGGCAACTGGTATGAATCGGATTTCACCCTGTTGGTGTTGTGGGGACAATCATCGGCCACATCAGTGTCGGTTTAAACTATACTCCTGTAATGACCGTTCGGAAGTGGGGCATCTTCAGAAAATGTTCCCACAACTGAGCAAACGTGCTGCTGCTCATTACATTGTTGATGATGACCAGTCCAGTGCTGGCCCGGATACACAACCCGGGGAGGAAGTGTATTCGTTCTTGGGAACGAGCCAGCCGATAATCGTTAATGTGAAGCTGAATGGCATGCTTGTATCAGTGGAGCTGGACACAGATGCGAATCAGTCGATAATGAGCCAAAGGACATTTGACAAGCTGTGGGACACAGGCTGTGAAGCCTAAGCTGAGTCTAGTCAATGCCAAGTTGCGTACTTACACTAAGGAACTCATACCGGTGATTGGCAGTGCAGTAGTTAAGGTGTCGTATGATGGTGTGGTTCACGATTTACCATTATGGATTGTCCCAGGCAATGGTCCAACGCTATTCGGCAAGAAATGGCTCCAGAAAATCAAGCTGAACTGAAATGATGTCAAAGTGTTGTCCTCAGTGGATGACACATCGTGTGCTCAAGTGTTGAAGAAGTTTCCTTCTTTGTTTGAACTAGGCATTGTTAAATTTACTGGAGCCAAGGTGCAGATTCACCTGGATTCTGATGCAAGGCCTGTCTATCATAAAGCTCAGTCTGTTCCTTACATCATGAGGGAGAAGGTTGAAATTGAGCTTGACAGACTCCACCGTGAAGGGGTCATATCACCGGACGAGTTTAATGAGTGGGCCAGACCTATTGTTCCTGTGTTGAAGAGTGATGGCACTGTCAGGATTTGTGGAGACTACAAGGTTACGATTAACCAATTTTCGAAACAGGATCAGTATCCGTTACCAAAGACTGATGACCTGTTCGTCTTGCTAACTGGTGGAAAGTCATTCACTAAGCTAGATCTGACGTCGGCCTATATAACACAGGAGCTTGTCGGCACTTCAAAGAAACTCACCTGCATCAACACCCATAAAGGACAGTTTGTCTACAACAGATGTCCTTTTGGAATTTGTTCAGCTACAGCCACATTTCAGAGGAATATGGAGAGTCTACTGAAGTCCGTTCCTAGAACTGTCGTGTTTCAAGATGACATTTTGGTCACAGGTCGCAACACTGCTGAACATCTGAACAATCTTGAAGAAGTCCTACATCGTCTGAACGAAATGGGATTCAGGCTGAAAAGTTCGAAATGTGTCTTCATGGCACCTGAAGTTGAATTCCTGGGGAGGAAGATTTCTGCTGATGGCATCAGGCCTACTCATTCAAAAACCAAGGCCATCAAAAATGCACCCTGGCCTCAGAATGTGACAGAGCTGCGTTCGTTTCTTGGGCTATTCAACTACTTTGGTAATTTCTTACCCAGATTGAGCACTTTATTAGAGCCACTGCACATGCTACTCAGAAAAGGCGACAACTGGGTCTGGGATGTGTCTCAAGACAGGGCCTTTGAGAAAGCTAAGAATCTACTCTGTTCAAACAAGTTGTTTGTTCATTATGATCCGTGTAAGCATCTTGTATTGGCCTGTGATGCTTCATCATATGGGGTTGGCTGTGTACTCCCACAAGCAAATGAGTCGGGTAAGCTACAACCTGTTGCATATGCTTCGGGAAGTTTGTCAAAAGCGGAAAGAGCCTACAGCATGGTAGAAAAAGAAGCTTTGGCCTGTATGTATGGGGTCAAAAAGATGCATCACTTCCTGTTTGGTCTTCTTTTTGACTCGAAACGGATCACAAGCCACTCATTTCATTGTTTTCTGAAAACAAAGGTATTAATACCAATGCATCGTCCTGTATTCAGAGGTGGGCGTTGACATTGTCTGCCTATGAATACATTATTCGTCATAGACCTGGTACTGAGAATTATGTCGATGCACTGAGTCGTCTGCCCTTACCCACACCTGATATGGAGACGCCTCAACCTGCAGATCTACTGTTAGTAATGGATGTTTTTGAGAGCGAAGGAACTGTTGTCACTGCTCAACAAGTTAGGATCTGGACCAGCCATGATCATAGCTTATCGGTTGTGAAACGTTGTGTTCTCAGTGGTGATTGGTCTGCAATACCTATGGAGATGTATGATGAGACCAAACCTTACGACTGTCGCAAAGATGAGCTGTCCATTCAGCCAGATTGTTTACTGTGGGGTAATCGTTTCATCATGCCTAAGAAAGGTAGAGAAAAATTTGTACATGAACTACATAGCACTCATCCCGGTATTGTCATGATGAAAGCCATTGCTAGGTCTCATGTATGGTGGCCTGGAATTGACTCTGATCTGGAATCATGTACGCATCAGTGCAATACTTTGCAGCTAAGTAAAGTACCAGTGGAATCTCCGCTGAGTCTTTGATCGTGGCCATCTAAGCCATGGCCGAGGATGCACATTGATTTTGCGGGTCCTTTCCTGGGAACAATGTTTTTTGTTGTGGTGGATGCATATTCAAAGTGGATAGAGTGTATTATTATGTCACCCTGTACATCCACAGCTACTATTGAGAGCTTTCATGTCATGTTTGCTACTCATGGTTTGCCTGACATTGTTGTGAGCGACAACGGATCATGCTTCACAATCTAGAGTTTCAGGAGTTCATGAAGCTCAATGGTATTAGATATGTGAGGTCAGCCCCATTCAAACCTGCTTCTAATGGTCAAGCAGAGCGTGCTGTTCAAACAATCAGTGCATTTGGAAAGAGGTAATATGATAGGTCCAAGTCAGCATGGATTTGTGAAAGGGAAATCATGCTTGACAAATCTTCTGGAATTTTTTGAGGATGTTTCCAGTAGAGTGGACAAGGGAGAACCAGTTGATGTGGTATATTTGGACTTTCAGAAGGCTTTCGACAAGGTCCCACACAAGAGATTGATGTGCAAAGTTAAAGCACATGGGATTGGGGGTAGTGTGCTGACATGGATTGAGAACTGGTTGTCAGACAGGAAGCAAAGAGTAGGAGTAAATGGGTACTTTTCAGAATGGCAGGCAGTGACTAGTGGGGTACCGCAAGGTTCTGTGCTGGGGCCCCAGCTGTTTACATTGTACATTAATGATTTAGACGAGGGGATTAAATGTAGTATCTCCAAATTTGCGGATGACACTAAGTTGGGTGGCAGTGTGAGCTGCGAGGAGGATTCTATGAGGCTGCAGAGCGACTTGGATAGGTTAGGTGAGTGGGCAAATGCATGGCAGATGAAGTATAATGTGGATAAATGTGAGGTTATCCACTTTGGTGGTAAAAACAGAGAGACAGACTATTATCTGAATGGTGACAGATTAGGAAAAGGGCAGGTGCAAAGAGACCTGGGTGTCATGGTACATCAGTCATTGAAGGTTGGCATGCAGGTACAGCAGGCGGTTAAGAAAGCAAATGGCATGTTGGCCTTCATAGCGAGGGGGTTTGAGTACAAGGGTAGGGAGGTGTTGCTACAATTGTACAGGGCCTTGGTGAGGCCACACCTGGAGTATTGTGTACAGTTTTGGTCTCCTAACCTGAGGAAGGACATTCTTGCTATTGAGGGAGTGCAGCGAAGGTTCACCAGACTGATTCCCGGGATGGCGGGACTGACCTATCAAGAAAGATTGGATCAACTTGGCTTGTATTCACTGGAGTTCAGAAGAATGAGAGGGGACCTCATAGAAACGTTTAAAATTCTGACGGGTTTAGACAGGTTAGATGCAGGAAGAATGTTCCCAATGTTGGGGAAGTCCAGAACCAGGGGACACAGTCTAAGGATAAGGGGGAAGCCATTTAGGACCGAGATGAGGAGGAATTTCTTCACCCAGAGAGTGGTGAACCTGTGGAATTCTCTACCACAGAAAGTTGTTGAGGCCAATTCACTAAATATATTCAAAAAGGAGTTAGATGAAGTCCTTACTACTAGGGGAATCAAGGGGTATGGTGAGAAAGCAGGAATGGGGTACTGAAGTTGCATGTTCAGCCATGAACTCATTGAATGGCGGTGCAGGCTAGAAGGGCCGAATGGCCTACTCCTGTACCTATTTTCTATGTTTCTATGTTTCTAATCAAGCAAAGTATGAAACGTGTAACTCAGGGTTCACTGCAGATTCGTTTGTCATGTATATTGCTCAGTTACAGAACATGACCTCATACGTTTACTGGGGTTTCCCCTGCTGAACTACTGATGAAGAGAAATCTCAAGAAATCTTGTTCATCCTGATTTGAACGATGGTGTTGAAAACAGATGTCAAAATCAGCAATGGTATCATGATCATGCTGCTGTGTCACGTGATATTTCTGTTAACGATCCAGTTTATGTACTGAACTATGGTCAAGGTCCAAAATGGGTCGCCGATACTGTTACAGGCAAGGAGGGTAACAGAGTATTTATTGTCATGCTCAAGAACGGGAAAACATGCAGGAAACATGTTGATCAGGTAAAACTGCGGCACACGAATGAACTGGAACCGTTTGAGGAAGATGCAGTCCGTGACCAACCAACCAATGTTCATTCATCAGAGGACTCTGCTGTCATTACTAAACCTGGACCCTCAGTCTCTGATGTGGTCATTACCACTCCCATCAGATCTGTTACTCAGCCTTCAGTCACAACTGACTCAGAACGCTCACCTAGAACTAAAGTTGAACTGAGACGATCAAATCGTGAGCGGAAAGTCCCAGACCATCTTAATTTGTAAAAAGACTGATATTAAGATCTTGAAAGGAGGATGTTGTTATGTATTGATGCCTGGGGTCACCAGACACCAGAAGGCACTACCGTCGGAGGTCATCGGGCTGTATGTGCGTGTGTGCAGTCACGGGTGTATATAAGCGCGGGTACTATGTCACACCGGTACTTTGGGCGCGAATAAAAATGGATCAGGTCTACACCTGACGCAGTTTACAGTAACAAGACTCTTGAGTCATTACACACGCCCTCCCTGTGTCAAATCACCCCAGCATAACTCGACCTCCTGCAGGAGGGAGGCATTTGCCTCATCCGAGAACCTCCTGGCTCTTTTGTGCCCTCCAATGTGTTCCTCTCCCACCTCACTGCTCTCTCCAGTGTCAGTCTCCACATTGTGCTGTGATGCTTCCTCCTCTCTCTCCATTATAGGCCAAATTCGGGCAAATATATGACTGGTAACAGATAATTTTTGTTTCCCTACAGCCACACCACACCCAGGCATGCCTTCAGTCCCTCTGAACTCCCTCTCTCTCTGTCTCCTCTTCTGCACATGTCATTGTTATGTATGCAATAAAGGTTCAAACTGAGTACTGTTTAACTAAACAAGGTGCAACCTTGGCTCTGCTTATTTTGGCCCAAAGTGCCTGACTCACAAAATGGCTGACCTTTTATACCTGAGCAACACCATGTACGTGCTGCTCAGTGGCCTCCAACAATTACGCCATCTGGTGGCTACAAACAGAATGTACATACATGACAATACACCCCTCTGAGATCTTATCACAGTCTTTCACAGGTTGAGACGGTCCGGTGCTTTGCGCTCCCGGGTTGACCGTCTCAGTTCGATTCCGGCATTGGGTGAGTGTGCGGGGTCTGTTGTGGCTGATGGCTGGATGACTGACTTGTTGGGGGTGGTAGTGGCCATGTCCGGAATTGCAAGTCCATTTTTTTGAATAAGTCCGTGATGAAACTTCCGGATTCACTGATGACCCTTGAGTCCACTGAAGGCTGCTGGTAGTTTGGTTGGTCGTTGACGGTTTCTTCGTCTGACTGCTCTGGCTCGTCTGTGTACCTCAGCTTTGTTTGATCCATGTGTTTCCTGCAAGTTTTCCCATTCTTGAGCTTAATAACAAATACTCTGTTACCCTCCTTGGCCATGAGCGTACCAGCGACCCATTTGGGACCCTGACCATAATGCAACACATCTACAGGATCATTTACAGAAATCTCGCGTGACACAGTTGTGCGATTGTGGCACCCTTGTTGACTCTGTCTTCTGTATTCAACATGATTACTTAACTCCGGATGTACAAGAGATAACTTGGTCTTAAGACCTCTTTTCATCATGAGTTCAGCAGACGAGACCCCTGTGAGTGTGTGGGGTCTTGTCCTGTAACTCAGCAGTATGCAGGACAAGCGGGTCTGCAGTGACCCTTGGGTTACTCTCCTCATGCTTTGCTTGATAATTTGTACTGCACGTTCTGACGGTGCTGACCTTACATGTTTTATGCCATTGAGTTTTACAAACTCCTGAAATTCCTGATTGGTGAAGCACGACCCATTGTCGCTCACCACTATGCCAGGCAGACCATGTATCACGAACATAACATTGAGATTCTCTATGGTTTCCGTGGATGTACTGGATGACATGATTATGCATTCTATCCATTTCAAATAAGCATCCACCACCACTAAAAACATCTTGCCTAGGAAGGGACCTGCAAAATCTACATGGATCCTGGACCAAGGTTTGGATGGCCATGACCACAGATTCAGCGGCATTCTGCTGGTGCTTTGCTGAACTGTATGCAGGTGTTGCACTGATGCATGCATGCTTCCAGCTCAGAATCAATTCCTGGCCACCATACGTGGGACCTGGCGATGGCCTTCATCATCATTGTACCAGGATGTGTGCTGTGTAACTCACGCACAAACTTCTCGCTCCCTTTCTTAGGTATTACAACTCAATTGCCCCACAATATGAAATCTGCTTGAATACACAGTTCGTCCTTGCGACGAATGTACGGTTTGGCCTCCTCGCACATTTACTTAGGTATGGCCGACCAATCCTCTTTGAGGACGCAACCATTTACTACTGATAATATCGGGTCCTGGCTGGTCCAGGTCTTAACTTGTTGAGCCGTGACAGGGGTATCTTCACTCTCAAAACCATCCATGATTAACATTAGATCCGCCGGTTGTGATGTTTCCACCTCTGGTGTGGGCAATGGCAACCGGCTCAAAGCATCGGCACAATTCTCTGTGCCAGGTCTGTGGCGAATGACATAGTCGTAGGCAGATAATGTCAGCGGCCACCTTTGGATGTGGGATGAAGCGTTGGTATTGATACCTTTGCTCTCGGAAAACAAAGAAATGAGCGGCTTGTGATCGGTCTCTAATTCGAACCTCAGACCGAACAGGTATTGATGCATCTTTTTAACACCATAAACACACGCTAAAGCTTCTTTTTCTACCATACTGCGGGCTCGTTCTACTTTAGACAAACATTTGGATGCATACGCGACAGGTTGAAGTTTCCCCGACTCATTGGCTTGTTGTAACACACAACCAATTCCATATGATGATGCGACACAGACCAAAACTAAACGTTTACATGGGTCATAATGTACCAGCAGCTTGTTCGAGCAAAGCAGATTGGTGGCTTTCTCGAAGGCTCTCTTTTGCAATGCGCTCCACAACCCGTTGTCGCCTTTTCCCAATAGCATGTGCAGTGGTTCAAGTAAGTTGCTCAATTTAGGTAGGAAGTTACCAAAGTAGTTGAGTAGACCCAGAAACGAACGCAGCTCCATCACGTTCTGAGGCTTGGGTGCATTCTTGCTGACTTTGGTTTTCATGTCAGTAGGTCTGATGCCATCAGCGGTGATTTTCCACCCAAGGAATTCGACCTCTGGTGCCATGAAAATGCACTTCGAGCGTTTCAGTCTGAGTCCCACTCTGTCCAAACGCAGTAGAACCTCTTCCAAATTGTTCAAATGTTCCTTGGTGTCACGATCAGTGATCAGGATGTCATCTTGGAACACGACGGTTCTGGGAACGGACTTCAGTAGACTTTCCATATTCCTCTGGAATATTGCTGCAGCCGAGCGAATTCCAAACGTGCACCTGTGGTAAATAAACTGTCCTTTGTGCGTGTTAATGCACGTAAGTCTCTTTGACATCTCGACCAACTCCTGCGTCATATAGGCCAACGTCAAGTCCAGTTTTGTGAACGACTTCCCTCCGGCTAACGTCACAAACAAGTCATCAGCCTTCGGTAACGGGTACTGATCTTGTTTCGAAACCCTTGTAGTCTCCACAGATTCTGACTGTGCCATCACTTTTCAGCACAGGAACAATGGGGCTGGCCCATTCATTAAATTTGACTGGTGATTATGATCCCTTCACACTGGAATCTGTCCAGTTAAATTTCAACCTTCTCCCTCATCATATACGGCACTGCCCGAGCTTTATGATGGATGGGTCTTGCACCTGAGTCCATGTGGATCTGCACCTTGGCTCCCGTGAAGTTGCCGATACCCGGTTCAAACAGCGAGGGGAACTTGCTCAATACTAGGGCACATGTATCTTCCTCCGACAACAACGCCTTTATGCCATTCCAGTTGCATCTGATTTTCTCCAAACAGCTCCTGCCGAGCAGCGTTGGGCCATTGCCTGGAACAATCCACAGCGGTAACTCGTGAACCGCACCGTTATATGACACATTCATTTGTGCACTGCCAATCACCTTTATCATTCTTTTGTGTACGTGCTCAGCCTGGGCCTCACAGTCTTAGTATCCCACAGCCTATTAAATGCCCTCTCGTTCATAATCGATTGACTCGCCCCTGTGTCCAGTTCCATCGATACCAGTATCCCGTTAAACTTCACGTTGATCAAAATTGGTTTACTCTTGGTTATGAAAGAATACAGTCCATACAATTCCTCCTCTGGCATCTCAGATTGCGTATCCGGATCCGCGCTAGTCTGGCTCTCATCCTGCACGTGGTGTGTTGCATCTCGCTTGCTCATCTGTGGACACTTGCGCTGGAGATGTCCCACTCTCAGACAGACTTTGCAACTATATTGCTTAAATCGGCACTGCTGGTGCCGATGATTTCCCCCACAACACCAACACGGAGAAGTCGGATACATTTTTAGACTGGGTGTTGTGTAATGAGAGAGGATTAATTAGCAATCTTGTTGTGCGAGGCCCCTTAGAGAAGAGTGACCATAATATGGTGGAATTCTATATTAGGATGGAGAATGAAACAGTTAATTCAGAGACCATGGTCCACAACTTAAAGAAGGGTAACTTTGAAGGTATGAGGCGTGAATTGGCTAGGATAGATTGGCGAATGATACTTAAGGGATTGACTGTGGATGGGCAATGGCAGACATTTAGAGACCGCATGGATGAACTACAACAATTGTACATCCCTGTCTGGCGTAAAAATAAAAAATGGAAGGTGGCTCAACCGTGGCTATCAAGGGAAATCAGGGATAGTATTAAAGCCAAGGAAGTGGCATACAAATTGGCCAGAAATAGCAGTGAACCTGGAGACTGGGAGAAACTTAGAACTCAGCAGAGGAGGACAAAGGGTTTGATTAGGGCAGGGAAAATAGAGTACAAGAGGAAGCTTGCAGGGAACATTAAGACGGACTGCAAAGGTTTCTATAGATATGTAAAGAGAAAAAGGTTCGTAAAGACAAATGTAGGCCCCCTGCAGTCAGAATCAGGGGAAGTCATAACTGGGAACAAAGAAATGGCATCCAATTGAACAAGTACTTTGGTTCGGTATTCACTAAGGAGGACACAAACAACCTTCCGGATATAAAAGGGGTCAGAGGGTCCAGTAAGAAGGAGGAACTGAGGGAAATCCTTACTAGTCAGGAAATTGTGTTGGGGAAATTGATGGGATTGAAGGCCGATAAATCCCCAGGGCCTGATGGACTGCATCCCAGAGTACTTAAGGAGGTGGCCTTGGAAATAGCGGATGCATTGACAGTCATTTTCCAACATTCCATAGACTCTGGATCAGTTCCTATGGAGTGCAGGGTAGCCAATGTAACCCCACTTTTTAAAAAAGGAGGGAGAGAGAAAACAGGGAATTATAGACCGGTCAGCCTGACCTCAGTAGTGGGTAAAATGATGGAATCAATTATTAAGGATGTCATAGCAGCGCATTTGGAAAAAGGTGACATGATGGGTCCAAGTCAGCATGGATTTGTGAAAGGGAAATCATGCTTGACAAAACTTCTGAAATTTTTTGAGGATGTTTCCAGTAGAGTGGACGAGGGAGAACCAGTTGATGTGGTGTGTTTGGACTTCCAGAAGGTTTTCGACAAGGTCCCATACAAGAGATTAATGTGCAAAGTTAAAGCACATGGGACTGGAGGTAGTGTGCTGTTGTGGATTGAGAACTGGTTGGCAGACAGGAAGCAAAGAGTAGGAGTAAATGGGTACTTTTCAGAATGGCAGGCAGTGACTAGTGGGGTACCGCAAGGTTCTGTGCTGGGCCCCAGCTGTTTACATTGTACATTAATGATTTAGACGAGGGGATTAAATGTAGTATCTCCAAATTTGCGGATGACACTAAGTTGGGTGGCAGTGTGAGCTGCGAGGAGGATGCTATGAGGCTGCAGAGTGACTTGGATAGGTTAGGTGAGTGGGCAAATGCATGGCAGATGAAGTATAATGTGGATAAATGTGAGGTTATCCACTTTGGTGGTAAAAACAGAGAGACAGACTATTATCTGAATGGTGACAGATTAGGAAAAGGGGAGGTGCAACGAGACCTGGGTGTCATGGTACATCAGTCATTGAAGGTTGGCATGCAGGTACAGCAGGCGGTTAAGAAAGCAAATGGCATGTTGGCCTTCATAGCGAGGGGATTTGAGTACAGGGGCAGGGAGGTGTTGCTACAGTTGTACAGGGCCTTGGTGAGGCCACACCTGGAGTGTTGTGTACAGTTTTGGTCTCCTAACTTGAGGAAGGACATTCTTGCTATTGAGGGAGTGCAGTGAAGGTTCACCAAACTGATTCCCGGGATGGCGGGACTGACATATCAAGAAAGACTGGATCAACTGGGCTTGTATTCACTGGAGTTCAAAAGAATGAGAGGGGATCTCATAGAAATGTTTAAAATTCTGACGGGTTTAGACAGGTTAGATGCAGGAAGAATGTTCCCGATGTTGGGGAAGTCCAGAACCAGGGGTCACAGTCTAAGGATAAGGGGTAAGCCATTTAGGACCGAGATGAGGAGAAACTTCTTCACCCAGAGAGTGGTGAACCTGTGGAATTCTCTACCACAGAAAGTTGTTGAGGCCAATTCACTAAATATATTCAAAAAGGAATTAGATGTAGTCTTTACTACTAGGGGGATCAAGGGGTATGGCGAGAAAGCAGGATTGGGGTACTGAAGTTGCATGTTCAGCCATGAACTCATTGAATGGCAGTGCAGGCTAGAAGGGCTGAATGGCCTGCTCCTGCACCTATTTTCTATGTTTCTATGTTTTTATTCTTGCTGGCGGACATTGAGCAGCCACAGATTTTACGAACGTAGCCAGATAGGCACCGCCATGTGCTGCTCTGCCGAACGCTGAATCATTCGCGAACGCAGTCGGATAGACCCTGCCATGAGCCACTCTGTCGAACACCGAATCAATCACATTTCCAGTACTTGCCAAGGTTCGGTTCTTCACCGCTATTTGCTTTAGACTCCTGTCCGTTGTCATACATGATTGAGCGATCTGGATGGCCCTTTTTAAATCCAACTCCTCCACCACCAGAAGTTTGCGCAGGATCACCTTGTGGTTGATACCGATAACAAAGAAGTCCCGCAGCATGTCTGCCAACACCGTCCCGAACTTGCACGGTCCCGCTAGACATCTCAGGTCAGCAACGTCCGCCTCGCTCTGGCCCTCCGATCGAACGTGTGTATAAGACCAGTATCTCGAGAGGATGTTGCCGTCGTCTGGCTTAAGGTGCTCCCGTACCAATGTACACAACTCCTTGTATGTTTTCTCTGTTGGATCACTAGGCATGAGTAGATTCTTTATCAGACCGTAGATCTTTGAACCACACACAGTGAGGAACACGGCCCGGCACCAATCTGCATCATCGACCCCCTCCATTTCATTGGCCAGGAAGTACTGGTTTAAACGTCTCACAAAGTCTGCCCAATTTTCTCCCTCCACGAATCGCTCTAAAAATTCAATCATGCTCATTTTGCAAACAAAGGCTGGCTGGCCTTTTATACCAGAGCAGCACCATGTGCGTGCTGCCCAGTGGCCTCCAACAATGACACCATGTGGTGGCTACAAACAGCATGTACATGCATGACAGTCCTAATGACCCTTGACCTCTTGAATTGCAGGAATCGAGCGTTGCCATGCCGTTGCTAAGGACGGCGACACTTTACGAAAGAAGGTCAAAAAGATTTAATGCTACCGCCCATTTCATATCGCTCGCGTTAAAGCCCGTTTTTAAAAATGGGCGAGAAGCCGGCGATCTGAAAACCCTTTTTTACCACACACGCTGGAAATAACACCCATTTTTGGGCGGTAAGCACAAAAGTGTAAAATCTAGCCCCTACTCCTATGTCTTATGTTCTTAAATGTAAATCAAGGTCAGGCCTTGGAGAAAAACACTGCTCTGGCTCAGCCTGGAAAATGTCTAAGTCCCACAACAAGTTTCTGTTCAACAATGAAGGTATCCTCTTCGAAACAGAAAAACAGTGGTAATGTTTGATTTGAATATATGGAAAAATAAGTTCATATCTTCTGTTGTGTATACCATTCAAGTTATGTATAATGATTATTTTGTTACAATTAACTTCTTCAATGAGGGAGAAGTGTAATAGAGCTCCATCTAGTGGACTATTGGTGTAATAACAACTACTAATGCATTAATAATAAGGTCATTATGGCAAGGTCATGTGACACAGTTCTGTTAGGAGCCATCTTGCAGTGTATGTGCTTGTGTAGCTGTGTCTAAAGATATAAGTACATAATAACATAAGAACATTAGAAATAGGAACAGGAGTAGGCCTCGAGCCTGCTCCGCCATTCAACAAGATCATGACTGATCTGATCATGGACTCAGCTCCCCATAACGCCTTATCCCCTTATCGTTTAAGAAACTGTCTATTTCTGTCTTAAATTTATTCAATGTCCCAGCTTCCATAGCTCTCTGAGGCAGCAAATTCTACAGATTTACAAACCTCTGAGAGAAGAAATTCCTCCTCATCTTTATTTTAAATGGGCGGCCCTTATTCTAAGATCATGCCCTCTAGTTCTAGTCTCCCCTATCAGTGGAAACATTATCTCTGCATCCACCTTGTCAAGCCCCCTCATAATCTTATACGTTTCGATAAGATCACCTCTCATTCTTCTGAATTCCAATGAGTAGAGGCCCAACCTACTCAACCTTTCCTCATAAGTCAAGAGAAGGAGGGAGAGAGAGAGAGAGAGAGAAGGCGAGAGAGACAGTGAGAGTGAGAGAGAGAGAGTAGCAGAGAGCGAGAGAGAGAGAGAGAGAGAGAGAGAGAAGACGAGAGAGAGAGAGAAGGTGAGAGAGAGAGCGAGAGAGACAGAGAGAGAGAGAAAGCAAGAGAGAGAGAAGGCGAGAGAGAAGGAGAGAGAGAGTGAGAGAGATAGAAGACGAGAGAGAGAGAGAGAGAGAGAGAAGAAGAGAGAGGAGGCAAGAGAGGGAGAGAGAGAGAGGGCGAGTGAAACAGAGAAGCATGAGAGCGAGAAAGATAGGGAGAGAGAGAGAGATAGAAGTCGAGAATCAACCTAGTGAACCTTCTCTGAACTGCCTCCAAAGCAAGTATATCCTTTTGTAAATATGGAAACCAAAACTGCTCGCAGTATTCCAGGTGTGGCCTCACCAATACCTTGTATAGCTGTAGCAAGACTTCCTTGCTTTTATACTCCATCTCCTTTGCAATAAAGGCAAGATACCATTGGCCTTCCTGATCACTTGCTGTACCTGCATACTATCCTTTTGTGTTTCATGCACAAGTACCCCCCAGGTCCCGCTGTACTGCGGCACTTTGCAATCTTTCTCCATTTAAATAATATTACACACAGCAATGTGGTTGACTCTTAACTGCCCTCTGAAATGATGGCTCACCACCACCTTCTCGAGGCAATTAGGTAGGGATGGGCAATAAATGCTGGGCTTGCAGGCGACGTCTCCATCCCATGAACAAATATTTTTTACATTTTTATTGAAAAACGCTCACAGTATTTGGAGTCAAGTCCTACCTCGATAACTTGAGGGGAGGAGCCAGTGCTGACCAGAGGAGGTTGGTTGTAGTTCGAACTACAGGTTGATACCTGAAGATTAAATTTGGATGAAGCATTCAAACTTAAGTTGCAGACCTAACTTTCAGATGTAATTTATCATGAACTACATTAACAAGTTGTGATAATAGGCCATATGGATGTCAAAATATCAACTCTGACCTCAGCACTCAAGAACTGTTGTTTCCTGCAATATTCTGAGTTCTGTGAATTTGAGGAACTGGTTTTGGCCACTGCGTTGTAATATCATGATTCCACTGTGTACGGCAGGTTTCAGTTATTGGTGGTTGAGATTTTATGGCATTTGTAATTCTTCATTATAAGTCTTAACATTTAATATGCAGACAGGTTACATTTTGGAGTTTGGAAGAATGAGAGGGGATCGCATAGAAACATATAAAATTCTGACGGGATTGGACAGGTTTGATGCAGGAAGAATGTTCCCGGTGTTGGGGAAGTCCAGAACCAGGGATCACAGTCCAAGGATAAGAGGTAAGCCATTTAGGACCGAGATGAGGCTAACTGGTCTATAGTTTCCTGTTTTTTGTCTGCCTCATTTTTGAATAGGGGCATTACATTTGCAGTTTTCCAATCTTCTGGAACCTCCCCAGAATCCAGGGAATTTTGGTAAATTACAAACAATGCATCCACAATTCCACAATCCCTGTCGCTACTTCTCTTAAGACCCTAGGATGAAAACCATCAGGTCCAGGGGATATATCTGCCTTTTGTCCCATTGTCTTACTGAGTACCACCTCCTTAGTGATTGTGATTATATTAAGTTCCTTCCCCCCTATAGCCCTTTGACTATCCACTGTTGGAATATTGTTAATGTCCTCTACCATAAAAACTGATACAAAATACTTGTTTAGAGTTTCTGCCATCTCCATTTTCCCCATTACTAATTCCCCGGTCTCGGCCTCTAAGGGACCAACATTTACTTTAGCTACTCTTTTTCTTTTTATATACCTATAGAAAGTCTTGCTATCTGTTTTTATATTTTGTGCGAGTTTACTTTCATAGTCTATCTTCCCTTTCTTAATCATTTTTTTAGTCATTCTTTGCTGGCTTTTAAAAGCTTCCCAATCTTCTGTCCTCCCACTAGTTTTGGCCACTTTGTATGCCCTTGTTTTTAATCAGATACCGTCCTTTATTTCTTTAGTTAGCCATGGATGGCTTTCTTTTCTCTGGCACCCTTTCCTCCTTACTGGAATATATTTTTCTTGAGAGTTATGAAATATCTCCTTAAATGTACACCACTGTTCATCAACCGTCCTACACTTCCATCTGTTTTTCCAGTACACTTTAGTCAACTCTGCTCTCATACCTTCATAGTCTCCTTTATTTAAGCTTAGTACGCTGGTTAGAGATCCAACTTTCTCACCCTCCATCTGAATTTGAAACTCAATCATGCTATGATCACTCATTCCAAGGGGATCCTTTACTAGGAGATTGTTAATTAATCTTATCTCATTATACAGGACCAGATCTAAGATAGCCTGGCCCTTGGTTGGTTCCATTATATACTGCTCAAGGAATATAGAACATAGAAAATAGGTGCAGGAGTAGGCCATTCGGCCCTTCGAGCCTGCCCCACCATTCAATATGATCATGGCTGATCATGCAACTTCAGTACCCCTTTCCTGCTTTCTCTCGATACCCCTTGATCCCTTTAGCCGTAGGGACCACAACTAACTCCCTTTTGAATATATCTAACGAAATGGCCTCAACAACTTTCTGTGGTAGAGAATTACACAGGTTCACAATTCTCTAAGTGAAGACGTTTCTCCTCATCTCGGTCCTAAATGGCTTACCCCTTATCCTTAGACTGTGACCCCTGGTTCTGGACTTCACCAATATTAGAAACATTCTTCCTGCATCTAACCTGTCCAATCCCGTCAGAATTTTATATGTTTCTATGAGGTCCCCTCTCATTCTTCTAAATTCCAGTGAAGGTAAGCCTAGTCGATTCAGTCTTTCTTTATATGTCAGTCCTGCCATCCCAGAAATCAGTCTGGTGAACCTTCGCTGCACTCTCTCAATAGCAAGAATGTCCTTCCTCAGATTAGGAGACCAAAACTGCACACAATACTCAAGGTGTGGTCTCACCAAGGCCCTGTACAACTGTAGTAAGACCTCCCTGCTCCTATACTCAAATCCCCTTACTATGAAGGCCAGCATGCCATTTGCTTTCTTTACTGTTACATCATAATAAATGGTGAGACTGAGTACTGTGTGTAATGAACAAATGTGACCTTAGCTCCTTTAATAAGATTCCAGAGTGCAGGTACCTCGTAGGTGGCCTGCTTATATACTGTGCTCCCAAGGGATGCTGGGATCCCTGGTGGTTAGGTGTAATGCAGGTTAGAAAGGGTTACATAACATCAGTCCCCCGTGAAGTCAACAGTACACTTATTTACAAGGTGAGATGATCTGGGGCTTTGCGCTCCCTTGTCGATCGTCTCGGTACAAATGTTGGTGTGGTTGGGTTGGTCAGTTCTTCACTGAGCTGTTGGGCAGCCGGCCTTGCCGGGCTGCTGGGGATGATGAGTTTGGTGTCAGTTACCACTTGTGTGTGTGTTGGAAGGTCAAAGTTGGTGATGTCCTCTTTGGGTTGTTCGTAGCTGTTGGTAAACCGCAATTTGATTTGGTCCAAATGTTATCTGCGCATTTGTCCATTGGTCAGTTTGACCTGAAACACTCTTTGGCTGTGACCAAACCAGCAAGCCATTTGGGACGATGTCCATAATTGCGCACAAACACAGGATTATTGATCTCAATATCGCGTGACAAATTTGCGCGGTCATGGTACACACTTTGTTGATGCCGTTTGCCCTCCACATGATCTTGGAGATCAGGGTGGACAAGAGAGAGCCTTGTTTTAAGCACCCTTTTTATGAGCAGCTCAGCTGGGGACAACCGGCTCTGCAGGGAGTCTTCCGACACACATTTCAAGCTTTGCTTTTCTGATCTGAACTGCCCGTTCTGCCTGGCCGTTGGATACGGGCTTGAACAGGGCAGATGTGACATGTTTGATCCCGTTGCAGGTCATGAGCTAGTCGGGAGCAGCAGCCGGAGCAGGCGGACCTGTGAGGGAAGCGGTGGCAGCGGAGCGCGTCAATAAAGCCTGAGGCTCAAGGCTCAGTCCGAGCTAGTCGGGAGCCGCAGCGGGAGCGGGCGGACCTGTGAGGGAAGCGGCAGCAGCAGAATCAAAAGTAAGAGAGAAGTAAAAAGTAATCGAAGGGTGACGTCACAGCCAAGAGGGTAAGTGATTGGTTGTTTGAGTGGTGAGTAGTTTTCTTTTTCTTTATCTTTTTTCTTATTCTTAGTAGTAAGAAACCTTTGGCATTGTTGCCAAATTTAAGGGTTAAGTCATGGCAGGAGAGCCCAGACCCGTGTCATGCTCCTCCTGTGCTATTTGGGAACTCAGGGACGCTTCCAGTGTCCCTGAAGACTACATGTGCAGGAAGTGTATCCAGCTGCAGCTCCTGACAAACCGCATGAGCAGGTCATGAAAAGCATGTTTAGTGAGTTGGTCACACAGCAGGTAAAGGTTACACAGGCAGATAGGGAATGGGTAACCATCAGGAAGAGCAGTGGAAGGAAGGTAGTGCAGGGTTCCCCTGCGGTCACCTCCTTCCAAAACAGATACACCATTTTGGGTACTATTGGGGGAGATGACTCATCAGGGGAAGGCAGCGGCAGCCAAGTTCATGGCACCATGGGTGGCTCTGCTGGACAGGAGGGCACGAAAAAGAGTGGGAGAGCTATAGTGATAGGGGATTCTATTGTAAGGGGAATAGATAAGCATTTCTGCGGCCGCAATCGAGACTCTAGGATGGTATGTTGCCTCCCTGGTGCAAGGGTCAAGGATGTCTTGGAGCAGCTGCAGCGCATTCTGGAGGGGGAGGGTGAACAGCCAGCAGTCGTGGTACATATAGGTACCAACAATATAGGTAAAAAATGGGATGAGGCCCTATAAGCTGAGTTTAGGGAGCTAGGAGTTAAATTAAAAAGTAGGACCTCAAAGGTAGTAATCTCAGGATTGCTACCAGTACCACGTGCTAGTCAGAGTAGGAATGTAGGAATGGCAGGGTAGCTAAGATGAATACGTGGCTTGAGGAGTGGTGCAAGAGAGAGGGATTCAAATTCCTGGGACATTGGAACCGGTTCTGGGGGAGGTGGGGCCAGTACAAACCGGAAGGTCCGCACCTGGGCAGGACCGGAACCAATGTCCTGGGGGAGTGTTTGCTAGTGCTGTTGGGGAGGGGTTAAACTAATATGGCAGGGGGATGGGAACCTATGCAGGAAGACAGAGAGAAGTAAAATGGGGGAAGAAGCAAAAGATAGAAAGAAGAAAAGTAAAAGTGGAGGGCAGAGAAACCCAAGGCAAAAATCAAAAAGGGCCACATTGCACAAAAATTCTAAAGGGACAAAGTGTGTTCAAAAGAAAAGCCTGAAGGCTCTGTACCTCATTGCAAGGAGTATTCATAATCAGGTGGATGAATTAACTGCGCAGGCAGCTATTAACGAATATGATATAATTGGGATTACGGTATTCAACATTTAGGAAGGATAGACAGAAAGGAAAAGGAGGTGGGGTAGCATTGCTGGTTAAAGAGGAAATTAACGCAATAGTAAGCAAGGACATTAGCTTGGATGATGTGGAATCGGTATGAGTAGAGCTGCGGAATACCAAAGGGCAGAAAACGCTAGTGGGAGTTGTGTACAGACCACCAAACATAGTAGTGAAGTTGGGGACAGCATCAAACAAGAAATTAGAGATGTGTGCAATAAAGGTACAGCAGTTATCATGGGCAACTTTAATCTACATATAGATTGGGCTAACCAAACTGGTAGCAATAAGATGGAGGAGGATTTCCTGGAGTTTATAAGGGATGGTTTTCTAGACCAATATGTCGAGAAACCAACTAGTGAGCTGGCCATCCTAGACTGGGTGTTGTGAAAGGAGAGAGGATTAATTAGCAATCTTGTTGTGTGAGGCCCCTTGGGGAAGAATTCTATGGTAGAATTCTTTACTAAGATGGAGAGTGACACAGTTATTTCAGAGACTAGAGTCCCGAACTTAAGGAAAGGTAACTTCGATGGTATGAGACGTGAATTGGCTAGAATAGACTGGTGAATGATACTTAAAGGGTTGACAGTGGATAGGCAATGGCAAACATTTAAAGATCACATGGATGAACTTCAACAATTATACATCCCTGTCTGGAGTAAAAATAAAACAGGGAAGATGGCTCAACCGTGGCTAACAAGGGAAATTAGGGATAGTGTTAAATCCAAAGAAGAGGCATATAAATTAGCTAGAAAAAGCAGCAAACCTGAGGACTGGGAGAAATTTAGAATTCAGCAGAGGAGGGCAAAGGGTTTAATTAAGAGGGGGAAAATAGAGTATGAGAAGAAGCTTGCCAAGAACATAAAAACTGACTACAAAAGCTTCTATAGATATGTAAAGAGAAAAAGATTAGTGAAGACAAACATAGGTCCCTTGCAGTCGGATTCAGGTGAATTTATAATGGGGAACAAAGAAATGGCAGACCAATTGAACAAATACTTTGGTTCTGTCTTCACGAAGGAAGACACAAATAACCTTCCGGAAGTTCCAGGTGGACCGAGGGTCTAGTGAGGAGGAGGAACTGAAAGATATCCTTATCAGGCAGGAAATTGTGTTAAGGAAATTGATGGGAATGAAGGCCGATAAATCCCCGGGGCCTGATAGTCTGCATTCCAGAGTACTTAAGTGGCCCTAGAAATAGTGGATGCATTGGTGACCATTTCAATATCTGGCTCGATTAATGATAGGAACTTGCTTAGAACCTGGGTACATAAGGTGTCATCGACGGACGAAAGTACTCGGATGTCGTCCCAGTTCCAGTGGATTTTTCCCAGCCAGCTTCTGCCAAACAACGTGGGGCCATCCCCTGGTATAATCCACAGCGGGAGTTCGTGTACTGCTCCGTCATAGGAGACTTTGACTTCTGCACTGCCAATTACAGGGATTAGTTCCTAAGTGTAAGTCCTTAGTTTGGTGTGAATGGGGCTGAGCTTGGGCCTGTGTGCCTTCTTTCCCCACAGCCTGTCGAAGGCCTTTTTACTCATTATGGACTGACTCGCCCCCATGTCCAGCTCCATAGATACTGGAATGCCGTTCAGTTCAACTTTTAACATTATTGGTGGGCATTTCGTCGTGAACGTGTGTACCCGGTACACTTCTGCCTCCTCGGTATGAGTTTCCAATTCAGTCGGATCCACTGTGGATCGATCTTCCTCTGCAACGTGGTGGTTTGCAGGGTTTGCCACTTGCCTGCACATTCATTGGAGGTGTCCCATTGGTCTGCAACCATTGCACGCATAGTGCTTAAAGCGGCATTGATGGGGCCGATGATTACCTCCGCAACGCCAACAGGGTGTTAACTGCCTCACATTAACAGATGATGGCGGACTCTGGGTCAATTGAGATCGGGCCACAGCAGCCGGCGTGTACATTCTGCCCTGTACATTTCTGCTCAAAACTGACGTTACTTTATGCACAGTACTGGCTGAACTTTCTTTGTTTTGCAAAATCTGCATGGTGTTGTCGTTGATGGACATAAATGCCTTTTGTTATGGCTTTACTCAGATTCAGAGTTTCCACAGTCAACAGTTTGTAAAGGATTGTCTCATGTCCAATGCCCAGTACAAAAATGCTTCAGAGCATTTGTTCTAGGAATCCCTCAAACTCACAATGTCCCGCGAGACGCCTTAGTTCAGCGACATAGCTCGCCACTTCCTGGCCCTCCGATCATTGACATGTGTAGAACCGATATCTGGCCATCAAAAGGCTTTCCTTAGGATTTAGGTGCTCCCGGACCAGCGTACACAATGCTTTGTAGGATTTCTCTCTTGATTTTGCAGGAGCCAGGAGATTCTTCATGATGCCATAGGTTGTTGCCCCACAGACAGTTAGGAGGATTGCCCTCCGTTTGGTAGCGTTCTCGTCCCCTTCCAGCTCATTGGCCACAAAATATTGGTCGAGTCTCTCCACGAAGGCCTCCCAATCATCCCCTTCTGAGAACTTCTCCAGGCTACCAACTGTTCTTTGCATTTTCGCGCGGTTGTTCGTTATCTCATCGTCAATTGTTACACTCATAATAAATGGTGAGACTGAGTACTGTGGGTAATGAGCAAGTGTGACCTTAGCTCCTTTAATAAGATTCCAGAGTGCAGGTACCTTGTGGCTGGCCTGCTTATATACTGTGCTCCCCTGGGATCCCTTGGGACTCCAACAGGTGGGCCCTCTGGTGGTCAGGTGTAATGCAGGTTACAAAAGGTTACACAACATTTACTGCTTGCTGTATCTGCATGCCTACCTTCAATGACTGATGTACCAAGACACCCAGGTCTTGTTGCACCTCCCCTTTTATTAATCTGTCACCATTCAGATAATAATCTGCCTTCCTGTTTTTGCCACTAAAGTGGATAACCTCACACTTATCCACATTATACTGCATCTGCCATGCATTTGCCCATTCACCTAACTTGTCTAAGTCCCCTTGCAGCCTCCTAGCATCCTCCTCACAGCTCGCACTGCCACCCAGCTTAGTGTCATCTGCAAACTTGGAGATATTACATTCAATTCCTTCGTCCAAATCATTAATGTATATTGTAAATAGCTGGGGTCCCAGCATTGAACCTTGCGGTACCCCACTAGTCACTGCCTGCCATTCTGAAAAGGATCCGTTTATTCCCACTCTTTGCTTCCTGTCTGCCAACAAGTTCTCTATCCACATCAATACATTACCCCCAATACCATGTGCCTTAATTTTGCATACTAATCTCTTGTGTGGGACCTTGTCAAAAGCCTTTTGAAAGTCCAAATAAGGTTCTCCCTTATCCACTCTACTGGTTACAACCTCAAAAAACTCTAGAAGATTTGTCAAGCATGATTTCCCTTTCATAAATCCATGCTGACTTGGACCGATCCTGTCACTGTTTTCCAAAAGCGCTGCTATTACATCTTTAACAATTGATTCCAGCATTTTCCCCACCACCGATGTCAGGCTAACCAGTCTATAATTCCCTGTTTCCCTGTTTCCTCTCTCCCTCCTTTTTTAAAAAGTGCGTTTACCCTCCATAGGAACTGAACTCGAGTCCATGGAATGTTGGAAAATGACCACCAATGCATCTACTATTTCTAGGGCCACTTCCTTAAATACTCTGGGATGCAGATTATCAGGCCCTGGGGATTTATCGGCCTTCAGTCCCTTCAATTTCCCTAACACCATTTCCTGACTAATAAGGATTTCCCTCAGTTCCCTCACTAGACCCTCGGTCCCCTAGTATTTTCGGAAGGTTGTTTGTGTCTGCCTTAGTGAAGCCAGAACTAAAGTATTTGTTCAATTTATCTGCCATTTCCTTGTTCCCCATTATGAATTCACCTGATTCTGATTACAAGGGACCTACATTAGTCTTCACTAATCTTTTTCTCTTCACATATGTATAGAAGCTTTTGTAGTCAGTTTTTATGTTCCCTGCAAGCTTACTCTTATACTCTATTTTCCCCGTCGAAATTAAACTCTTTGTCCTCCTCTGCTGAATTCTAAATTTCTCCCAGTCCTCAGGTTTGCTGATTTTTCTGGCCAATTTATATGCCTCTTCTTTGGATTTAACACTATCCCTAATTTCCTTTGTTAGCCACGGTTGAGCCATCTTCCCCGTTTTATTTTTACTCCAGGCAGGGAGTACAATTGTTGAAGTGCATCCATGTGATCTTTAAATGTTTGCCATTGCCTATCCACTGTCAACCCTTTAAGTATCATTCTCCAGTCTATTCTAGCCAATTCACGTCTCATACCATCGAAGTTTCCTTTCTTTAAGTTCAGGACCCTAGTCTCTGAATTAACTGTGTCACTCTCTATCATAATGAAGAATTCTACCATATTATGGTTACTCTTCCCCTAGGGGCCCCGCACGACCAGATTGCTAATTGATCCTCTCTGGTTACACAAGACCCAATCTAGGATGGCCTGCTCTCTAGTTGGTTCCTTGACATACTGGTCTAGAAAACCATCCTTATACACTCCAGGAAATCCTCCTCCATAGTATGGCTACCAGTTTGGTTAGCCCAATCAATTTGTAGATTAAAGTCACCCATGATTACTGCTGTACTCTTATTGCACGCGTCCCTTATGCACTCTATGAACTCTTCCTCAAGGCTACCCTGACCAATTTGATTTGTCCAATCAATATGGAGGTTAAAATCACCCAGGATTATTGCTGTTCCTTTTTTACAAGCTCCCACTATTTCGTGGTTTATGCTACGATCAACAGAGTTGCTACTGTTAGGGTGTCTATGTACTACGCCCACCAATGACTTTTTTCCCTTATTATTCCTTATCTCCACCCAAACTGTTTCAACATCCTGATCCTTTGAGCATATATCGTTTCTCACTATTGCAGTGACTCTATCCTTTATCAATAGAGCTACCCCACCTCCTTTTCCTTTCTGTCTGTCCATCCGGATTATCAAATACCCCTGAATATTTAATTCCCAGTATTGGTCACCTTGCAACCACGTCTCTGTAATGGCTATCAGATCATACCCATTTGTATCTATTTGTGCCGTCAACTCATCTATTTTGTTACAAATGCTACGTGCATTTCGACAAAGTGCCTTTAAATTTGTTTTATTACCCTTTTTTCCTGCTTGTTTCCTCTCTCCTTTAACCTCACTTTCTTTATTTTTGCTTTCTAATTCCAGCTTTTCTCCCCTCCCTACTGAATCTATTCTCTGGTTCCCAGACCCCTGCCAACCCTCCCCAACAGCACTAGCAAACCCCCCTGCGAGGATACTGGACCCGGCTCTGTTGAGGTGCAACCCATCCGGCTTGTACAGGTCCTACCTCCCCCAGAAGCGGTCCCAGTGCCTCAGGAAACTAAAGCCCTTCCGCCTGCACCATCTCTCCAGCCACGTATTCATCTGCTCTGTCTTCCTATTTCTGTACTCACTAGCTCATGGCACTGGGAGTAATCCGGAGATTACTACCTTTGAGGTCCTGCTTTTTAATCTCGCTCCTAGCTCCCTAAACTCTCCCTGCAGGACCTCAACTCTCTTCCTACCTGTGTCATTGGTACCGATGCGGACCACGACCTCTGGCTGTTCACACTCTCCCCCCAGAATGCCCTGCAGCTGCTCAATGACATCCTTGACTCTGGCACCAGGGAGGCAACATACCATCCTGGAGTCACATCTACGGCCACGGAAACGCCTGTCTGCTTCCCTGACTATGGAATCCCCTACCACTATAGCTCTTCCATTCCTTTTCCTCCCCGCCCTCCCCCCTCCCCCCCTGTGCAGCTCAGCCCCCCGTGGTGCCGTGGACTTGGCTCTGGCTGCACTGCCCAGAGGCACCATCGCCCCGACCGGCACTCAGAACAAAGTACCGGTTGGAGAGCGAGGTGGACTCGGGGGACACCTGCACTACCTGCTTAGTCCTCCTCTTCTGTCTGGCGGTCACCCATTCCCTCTCTGTCTGCACACTCTTAAGCTACGGGGTGACCGCCTCTAGAAACGTGCTATCCACGTTGCTCTCAGTCTCGCGGATGCACCACAGTGACCCCAGCTGTCGCTTAAGCTCCGAAACGCGGAGCTCGAGTTGGTGCAGCTGGAGACACCTCCTGCACACATGGTCATCCCGGCTGCGCGAAGCGTCCAGGATTACCCACATGCCACAGGATGTGCAATCCATGAGACTGAGCTGCAATGCCATCCCTCTAAGTTACCCTCGCAACTATTAAGTAGAATTAAACACTAAACCTTAGCAAAACACACCCAGCAACTACTCAGTAAACAGTTGATTTACTAAACTGGTTCTCCTTAGATAATAAGGATCACATATATTTACTTCCAGTTCTTACTTAGTTACTTACAACAATGCCAATGGAAAGAAAAGAAAAGGATAAAATACTCACCAATCCACCAGCCAATCACTTACCCGCTTGGCTGTGGCGCCTCACTTCAATTTCTGTTTACTTTCTGGCCCTGCTGCAGCTGGCCTCCTCTCGACTGGTGCTGCTCCAAGCTACCGCCGCCCTTTGTAGTCCCACACCCGCTCCTCTCTCACGATGCTGGCCTCCTCCTGAACTTCTGGAGTCTTGTTGGAGCTGCACTCATCCAGGCAAGTGGAGAGTATTCCATCCTGATTTGTGCCTTGAAGATGGTGGAAAGGCTTTGGGGAGTCAGGAGGTGAGTCGCTTGACACAGAATACCCAGCCTATGACCCACTCTTGTAGGCATAGTATTTATGTGGCTGGTCCAGTTCAGTTTCTTTTCAATGGTGACCCCCAGGATGTTGATGATGGGGAATTTGGCGATGATAATGCCATTGAATATCAAGGGGTGTTTAGACTTCATCTTGTTGGAGATGGTCATTGCCTGGCACTTGTGTGGCATGAATGTTATTTGCCAGTTATCAGCCCAAGTCTGAATGTTGTCCAGGTCTTGCTGCATGTGGGCACAGACTGCTTCATTATCTGAGGTGTTAAATTATAGAGCAAAATTAAAGTGCTATTTAAGTTTCGTCACAACTATTTTCCAATATGTGGCAACTTTGCCGTCCCACCCAGGGATATGTTGAAGAATGTCATTGGGGTCGTGTGCAAGTATTCGCATTCTTATCAATTCTTAGAGCACAGAGGGGCTGAAACTCACCTCCGCCAGAAATGGGGCGGCCTATCTTGCGAAATTCAGCTCTTTGTCGTTTTTTTACAGGTGGGGCGGAAGTCGGTCATAATGGGGACAGAGGTGGAGGGGAGGGCGGAGTCTCCGTCGCTGTCAGTCATCAGCACCGGGCTGGTGACGTCATCGCGCTGGCATGTCCCAACATCTCTCCCATTCAGTTAAAGGGGAGTCCGCTGCGAACTCTGCATCTTTTAAAGTTTGGTCCACTGGGCCAGCAGGGAGGGTTTCGGCTGGGCCAGCGTCCTGGAACCCAAGAGGAGGGGTGACAAAATAAAATAAATGGTGGCTGCGGCAGTGTGCCCTCCCCTTTAATGGTGGCCACACCAACATTTTACATACCGCGCACCAACACAAAAAGCTGTCAGGAACACCAGCCAGCGGTGGGTCCGATCCCGTGGAGCAATTTCGGAAAGGGGGAACCCGCCAGACAGTATAGGGTTGGCGCATGTACGCCGCGGCAGGAAAACGAGCGGAGCGGTCCCGGACACCGCTCCAAACCTTAGCAAGGGCAAAGGGTTCGGAGGGTCTAGTAAGGAGGAGGAACTGAGGGAAATCCTTATTAGTCGGGAAATTGTGTTGGGGAAATTGATGGGATTGAAGGCCTATAAATCCCCAGGGCCTGATGGACTGCATCCCAGAGTACTTAAGGAGGTGGCCTTGGAAATAGTGGATGCATTGACAGTCATTTTCCAATATTCCATTGACTCTGGATCAGTTCCTATGGAGTGGAGGGTAGCCAATGTAACCCCACTTTTTAAAAAAGGAGGGAGAGAGAAAACAGGGAATTATAGACCGGTCAGCCTGACATCGGTAGTGTGTAAAATGATGGAATCAATTATTAAGGATGTCATAGCAGTGCATTTGGAAAGAGGTAATATGATAGGTCCAAGTCAGCATGGATATGTGAAAGGGAAATCATGCTTGACAAATCTTCTGGAATTTTTTGAGGATGTTTCCAGTAGAGTGGACAAGGGAGAACCAGTTGATGTGGTATATTTGGACTTTCAGAAGGCTTTCGACAAGGTCCCACACAAGAGATTAATGTGCAAAGTTAAAGCACATGGGATTGGGGGTAGTGTGCTGACGTGGATTGAGAACTGGTTGTCAGACAGGAAGCAAAGAGTAGGAGTAAATGGGGACTTTTCAGAATGGCAGGCAGTGACTAGTGGGGTACCGCAAGGTTCTGTGCTGGGGCCCCAGCTGTTTACACTGTACATTAATGATTTAGACGAGGGGATTAAATGTAGTATCTCCAAATTTGCGGATGACACTAAGTTGGGTGGCAGTGTGCGCTGCGAGGAGGATGCTATGAGGCTGCAGAGCGACTTGGATAGGTTAGGTGAGTGGGCAAATGCATGGCAGATGAAGTATAATGTGGATAAATGTGAGGTTATCCACTTTGGTGGTAAAAACAGAGAGACAGACTATTATCTGAATGGTGACAGATTAGGAAAAGGGGAGGGGCAGCGAGACCTGGGTGTCATGGTACATCAGTCATTGAAGGTTGGCATGCAGGTACAGCAGGCGGTTAAGAAAGCAAATGGCATGTTGGCCTTCATAGCGAGGGGATTTGAGTACAAGGGCAGGGAGGTGTTGCTACAATTGTACAGGGCCTTGGTGAGGCCACACCTGGAATATTGTGTACAGTTTTGGTCTCCTAACCTGAGGAAGGACATTCTTGCTATTGAGGGAGTGCAGCGAAGGTTCACCAGACTGATTCCCAGGATGGCGGGACTGACATATCAAGAAAGACTGGATCAACTGGGCTTGTATTCACTGGAGTTCAGAAGAATGAGAGGGGACCTCATAGAAACGTTTAAAATTCTGGCGGGGTTAGACAGGTTAGATGCAGGAAGAATGTTCCCAATGTTGGGGAAGTCCAGAACCAGGGGACACAGTCTAAGGATAAGGGGGAAGCCATTTAGGACCGAGATGAGGAGGAATTTCTTCACCCAGAGAGTGGTGAACCTGTGGAATTCTCTACCACAGAAAGTTGTTGAGGCCAATTCACTAAATATATTCAAAAAGGAGTTAGATGAAGTCCTTACTACTAGGGGAATCAAGGGGTATGGTGAGAAAGCAGGAATGGGGTACTGAAGTTGCATGTTCAGCCATGAACTCATTGAATGGCGGTGCAGGCTAGAAGGGCCGAATGGCCTACTCCTGCACCTATTTTCTATGCTTCTATGTTTCTATTTCAAAAATGGCGGCCTCTCTGTGGACATTCCACGCCGCCCCATGGCGGCTGCTTTCCGGCGGTCAGAGGCCTGATTGAAAGGGTCAATTTCAGCCCCACAGTGTTCAATTCTTACAGTATAAAGGGATCAATTATTGCCGAGCAAAAGTGATCAATTCTTATTGTATAAAGTGACCAGTTCTTACATTATAAATTGATCAATGTAGTTGGTTCTTTACCTCTTGCAGGAGGTCACATGGTTTGGGGTGGGGTGGAGTGTATATGTTGTGATACACAAGGTATCACATTTGTGTGGGACAGGCTCAATGGACCAGATAGTCTTTACCTGTCCGTCATTGTTCGTATGTTCGTAATTCTTACTGTATACAATGCCCAATTCTTCCATTAAATAGTTTTCCAATTCTTGTAGTATAAAGTGATCAATTGTTATACTCTGATGTGATCAATTCTTCCATTCTAAAGTTATAAATTCTTACACTATAAAGTGATCAATTCTTGCAGAATAAAATGTTGTTGTGCGTTGTTGTCGGACATGTCATGTATCCTACATGGCTACTGTTGGTACTATCACAAGGTGTGCCACCAGAGGGCACAGCAGTGGGAGACTTGTAGGTTACCTGTACAGGTGTGCTTGGCCTAGTATAAAAGGCAGGCCACCAGGTGTGATCCTCACTCTGGAGTTATCAATAAAGGACTAAGGCCACTACAGTTCAAGTACAACACATTGCCTCGTGGAGTCATTATCAGGGCATCCTAGGACACAACAATTGACGACGAGATTACGGACTTTCACGTGAAAATTGCTACCCTTGGTACATTGCAGCAATTCGCCGATGGTGATGATTGGGACGCCTTTTTGGAGAGGCTGGAACATTTCTTCACAGCAAACGACCTGGCAAGCGACAACCCGGCCACACTGGCTGGCAAGCGCAGAGCTATCCTGCTAACCAGTTGTGGGCCCACCGTCTATGGCCTCGTCAGGGACTTGCTGGCACCAGCGAAGACAACGACCAAGACGTACGAGGAGCTCATAACACTGATCCATGAGCAACTCAAGCCCAAGGAGAGCATCTTCACAGCCAGACACAGGTTCTACAACCACCAACGGCCCAAAGGCCAGGAAATCGCAAAATATGCTGCAGACCTCGTGTGAGTTCGGCAACCACCTCACCGAAGTGCTGTGGAACATTTTTGTCATTGGAATCTGCCATGAGGGCCTTCTTCATAAGCTGCTGTCAGCGGATACCAGAGTCACACGGCAGAAGGCCATCTCCGTGAGCCAGGCATTCATGACCTCGACCTGCGGCTGAAGGCAGATGACTCATCCTCAGGACTCAAACCCGGCAAGTACTCTGCACAGAGTGGCGCCTTTTAGAGGCTGGACTGTAGAATGCGAACCTTCGCAGGGCAAAGAGAACAGGCCCTCGAGTCCCTTAACTCAGAGTCCGCCGAGGGGGGCTAACCGAGTAGCACCATGCTGGCGTTGTGGAGGGAATCACAGGACTCACCAGTGCCGTTTTAAAGACTATGTATGTAAAGGCTGCAGCACAAAGGGCCACCTCCAGCGAATGTGGAAGAGAAATATGACTTACTGTGTTGATGAAGAGTCTGCAGATAGCCATGAATCCAACGCGGATTATGAAACGATAGCTCAGCCCCACGATGAGGTATACAGCATGTTTACCTTCACCACAGAATGTTCCCCGTTGAGGATGGAAGTCGAGATATATGGCGTTCCAGTCTTCATGGAAGTGGACATGGGGGCGAGCCAGTCAGTAATGAATCAAGAAGCCTTTGAGAGGCTATGGGACAATTAAGCTGAACGACCCAAGTTGGTCCCGGTTCAGGCATAGCTGCGCATCTACACCGATGAACTTATCCCTGTCGTTGGTAGTGCAGATGTAAAGGTAATCTATGATGGCGTGGTGCACAAGTTACCTCTGTGGATTGTTGCAGGTGATGGACCAACGCTACTTGGAAAAAGGTGGATGGAGAAGATCCATTGGAAGTGGGAAGACTTCACTCCACCAGCGATCGACGTCCTCTGTGCTCAGAGGCAAAGCAAGCCCTCACCTGAGGTTGGATCCGGTATCAGAGAGCAGACAGCACAGCACCCGAGGCACAGACCGCTCAGCACGACTGCGTGGTGTCGAAATCTCGACCTCCGAAAAGAATGACTCCGACACTTACAGCTCCGGTAGAAGTTTCCTTTTTAATTTACTTGCTCGCAAGGGGTAGGTTTCACTCAGTCAAGGGCTAAATGAACACCTCCCAAATGGTTCAGTTTAACAAGATATTTATACAGTAAAACCAAAGTTCTGGCCTCTCCCTGTGTATTGCTCTGTCTCACAGTCAGTGAATACAGATAAAGAGTTAATTACTATATCCTGGTCCTGACATGGTGTCCCGATATTTCCTTTTGTCAGGGTTATCAGAAAGCCAAACGGCCATTACTCCATGAGTCATAGGTAATGGGCTATCACCTGTCTTGTATTGTGTCAGGATTGTTTCAATTTCCTGGTCAGTTTATCTGTTTGCATCAAATGGATGAGGTAAAGGAAAGAGATAATGGCTAGAAGATAAGGGTGGGGTGACATGGAACTCCTGTAGTGTAGACAATAGGAGAGCACCATGGGGGGTTACTTGTCTCAGCATGACTTGTCTCCTAGCTGTCTGATGGCCATCAGCCATCTAACAGCAGGTTTAGCTGTTTATGCAAGCTGACTGCTAAAATGCAGAAAGTTCTGGAAGGGCCAGGACTCCATTTTAATCAAAAGGCACACAAATACCGTATGGTATCAGCTTAGATAAAAATACTTTCCACATTCCCCCATTTTGTCCTTCACAAGGACAACTCAATCCATTCTGATCTTGTACAGTCTCTCCATTTCCATTTTCTTTAGTTTCATTACTCACTAGGCATATTATACCTTCAGGATTTCTTATTCTGGGAGTAATGCTTAGGAAGGGAGGCTGATGGTTATTATCATAATTGGGCTGGTACCATCCCTGGAAGGCTGTGAGTTTATACCCTGCCGACCTCCATTCTGTTTGCTCCTTCGTTTCTGACCCCTTAGTTAGTTTTGTCCTGTTTTGCACTGTCAACCATTCTACCATTTCTGATTCGTTAAAGGGGACAGATCTCAGGGGAATACCCCCCTGGAGTGGACAGGTACATGGGAACATATCCAACAACTCGACAAGTTTCTTTCTTGAGCATACCTATGACTCAGTGCCATAAATACGTTTACGTGCAATTCCCTTCGGTAGTGGGTCTGTACCCCTGGTGTAATCAATAATGTGAAGTAAAACCCTGTCAAGCCCAGCACCATCAGTCCCCATAGTCCATACAGTTCCTTATTCAGTCTTCCTTTTTCTGTTCCTCTGATTCCTTCGTCCCTTCCTCCTGGTCGGGTGCCCGTTTGCAATGGGATGCGTGGATCCATGTTGGTCTTTCCTTTACCTTGATTGCAGTATTGGTCGCCAGCAAGACCTGGTATGGTCCTTCGAATCTTGGCTGTAGACTGGTTTTTCTTTTAAAAATCTTGATGTAAACGAATTCCCCTGGCTCCAGGTTATGACACTTCCCTTCCGCTGGCTTGACTTGGGCTTCCTTTACCTGTGAATGAAAGCTGGAAATACATTTGGTTAGTGCAATACAATAATTCAACATATTTTCCTCCATTTTGTGGATGTCCATCTGTTTTGCAGTAAATGGTGCTGTAAAAGGTAGTCGTTGGGGACGTCCCATAACTATCTCATGCGGTGACAGGCCTGTTGTTCTGTTGGTTGCAGATCGCATTACCATCAAAGCTAAGGGCAGCAGTTCTGTCCATTTCAGTCCAGTGTCATTGCATAGTTTTGCCAGCTTATTTTTAAGCATTCCATTATATCTTTCAACAAGTCCAGCTGATTGTGGATGATAACTGCAATGAAAACGTTGATTAATCTGTAAAGCTTTACACATTTCTCTTATAACAGTTCCCGTGAAATGTGACCCGTTATCACTGGAAAGCTTAGCAGGGATTCCGAAGCGCGGTACAATTTCTTTTAACAAACATTTATCAATAGTAGTGGCATCGGCCTTTTTACATGGAAAGGCTTCAATCCATCTAGAGAACACATCTACAATAACTAATACATACTTGAATCCCATACACATAGGTAATTCAATAAAATCCATTTGTAAATGTACAAAAGGCCCGACTGGATTTGGGTGGGAGGCAGACTCTACTTTTTCCGTCTTACCCGGATTCATTGTCTGACAGGTAACACAATTTTCACAGATTTGTTTTGCAATTGCCGAAATACCTGGTGCATACCAAGTTGCCAAAATATAATCTGCCAATCCCCCTTTGCCTGCACGTGTGAATGTATGAACACATCGGGCAATCCATGGAAGTAAGGATCTTGGGGCCACCACGCGGCCGTCATGGTGAACCCATATTCCTTCTGGATTTTATAACATTGATCCTTCGTCCAGGTCACCACCTCCTCCGTACTGGCCTGTGTCTGAAAGGCCAGCACGTCATTAATAGTGGGTGGCGGGTCTGAGCAATTATTTTTCCTTCGTGGGAACAATGACACCTGCATCCCCCCTTTCGACAGAGCTGCTGACTTAGCTGCATTATCAGCTCTGGCATTCCCAAGTGCCACCTCATTCGACTGGCCTGTATGTGCTTGGCATTTGATAATGGCAAGTTTCAAAGGGCATTGAATGGCTCGCAGGAGATTTTCCACTTGTTCTGCATTTTTGATTGTCTGAGCCTGTTGCATAGCATAATAAGCTGCTGCCAACGAAGGAAGACATCCTGGTAGTCCGCGTGTCACTGGGTCTAGTTAGGTACTGAAATACGCTACCGGTCGCTGCCTGTCCCCATGTAACTGAGTCGAAACAGATTGTGCAAAACCCGACTTGTGATGCACAAATAAGTTGAATAGCTTAGTGTAATCTGGTAATCCCAAGGCGGGTGCTGAAGTGAGGGACTGTTTAAGGTTCTGAAAAGCATTCCGGGATACCTCATTCCAAATCAACTTCTCTGGTAGTGCGGGCATGGACATGTCTAACAGTGGTCTAACAATCTCAGAATAACTCGTAACCCATTGCCGGCAGTATCCTGTCATGCCGAGGAGGTGTTTCATTTCTCTCTTGGTTACTGGTAGTGGGGCAGAGCAGATTGCTTTTACTCGGTCTTGTGTCAATTGTCTCGTATCTCTGACCAATTCGTGCCCTAGATACCGAACCTTTTCTGAGACAAATTGTAACTTTGCCTTTGACACCTTGTGTCCTTTCGAGGCCAGAGCTTTTAATAACACAAGGGAGTCCGTTTCGCAGGCCAATTTGGAGGGTGAGGCGAGCAATAAGTCGTCAACATACTGCACAAGTGTAGAACCTGCTGGTAAAATTACATCTTCCAGATCCCTCTTTAGGCATTGTGAGAATATGGTAGGGCTCTCGGTAAATCCCTGCGGGAGTCTTGTCCACGTATATTGGCGTCCTTTATACGTGAAGGCAAACAGGAATTGAGACTCTGGGTGAATGGGTATTGAGAAAAATGCTGAACACAGATCAACTACTGTGTAATACGTTGAGGATGCCGGAATACTGGCAAGTATAATTGCCGGGTTGGGTACCACTGGATAAGTTGGGAATACCGAATGATTCACGGCTCGTAGGTCTTGGACAAATCTCCATTTGTCACTATTGGGCTTCTGCACCGGAAAGATCGGTGTGTTACATGGACTTCTAGTTGGAACGATTACTCCCTGGGCCAGCAGGGACTTAATGACTGGCTCAATACCTTGTTCTGCGGCTGGGGACAAGGGGTATTGAGGCTTCTTGGGGAGCGGCGCGGTTGAATTGATCGCTACCTTATAGGGTTGTGCGGTGAGCATCCTTCCTACTTCATTAGCGTGTGTAGACCATAGTTGTTCTGGAACTTTAGCAAGAAGCTCTGCTGTGCTTTGTCGTACTGGGAAGCTAGTGGCTGAGAGCATCCTTTCTTCTAAAACAGCATCAAAGTATATTTTCCCATTCAACTTGACAGAATAGCCTCCCACCCTTTCATGTTGCCCCAAAGTTCCATTACGTGTGTGCCATTCCTCTTGTACTGGGGATCCTTGCATTCTTTTAACCATTCGTCCTAAATCCTGGGGTTTATGTGTGCCTGCAACCGCAAGGGTGCAGTGTGGAACGCTCCCTTTAACCCTAAACAAGCTCTGACTGTGGGAGGATAATTCAACCCCTGCCGCTATCCCTTCGGGTCCGATAAAGATTTTTTTGATCATCAATTGATGTTTCTGGTGCAGGAATGGTTGATAAAAGATTTGTGCTGTAGCGTCTGATCCCGTTTTGTCACAATATGCTGTGCAGTGTAATGTTTCGTACCACTTGCCCAAGGTTTGAAATTTGAGGTAGTCTGTGATTAACCTTGTTACACACCAATATGAACCAACCAAATAGGATAGGGTTTTGCTTAGTGTGGGGTCCAAATTCATTTTACATAACAGGTCACGTCCACACAGGTTCACTGGAACCTCCTTAGACAGTAGGAATGAATGATTATCTTCGTAATCCTCTAATTGTACATTGATAGGGTTGGAGAAAAACATTTGCTGTGCGTGTCCAGATAGTCCAATCACTGAGGTTTGATTAGTGGAAGTGGGAATTCCCCTCGTATCCTCCCTTGAAAGGACCGAATAGATGGCACCAGTATCCACTAGGAATGGGACATCCTTTCCTTGTATTCGTATTTTTACTTCAGGTTCTCCTATGGCATTTAACAAAACGACGGGTAGCTGTTTGTTCGCAGCACTCGGGTCAGGGATTGGGCGTCATTGATCATTATACGGGCAATTTGGTGGTTGGCCGAATTGCTTTTGATTCTGTGATCCAAATGGATCTTGCACAGAGAAATTAGTCTGAGGTCTAGCATGTACCTGGACTTGGGTCACAAACGGGTTGGGTTCTGAAGGGGGAGGGTGTGCTCTATTACCTGCCTGTTGAGTCCAATCATGATTTGATTGTTGCTGTTTTGCCCGGCAAGTTCTAGCCCAGTGTCCAATCTGACCACAATTGTGACAGGTATCATATTGTTCCTGCCCTGCACCTCCTCTCCCTCTTCCCCTGTAATATCCTCCTCTGGCTCGCCCTCTTCCTCTACCCTGGGGGGGGGCGTAGGACGGTGTCACCGGGGTGGGTGTTATTGGAGCTGCTTGTCCTACAAACATGGTGACCTTGCTTCTAGATTCTCTATTTCGCTCTTGTATGTCCTTTAACATAGATACAACCTTGGATAGCGATTCCTGTCGCCATCCGAGACAAACTAGTTTAAAGGGATCTCTGAGTTCGGGCCATAGCCCGTTTACCACGGCGCTGATCATAGGAGCTTCTACCTCCTCCATTTTCATGCCTGAACATTGGTTCATGATCTCTCGCACTCTTTCTACATAATCCTCAACATCCTCCTCCTTTCTTTGTGTAGTTTCCATAATTTTGGACCAATTCACTTTTTTTTTTCCTCTTCTACCTGGGTCTCTGTCTATAAGGCATTCTTCTAGACAGGTTATTCTCTCTAAATTGAATGAACCATCGGGTGGAAATGGCCTGTTTTCACCCTTAGTCCATTTTACCCATTCTCTTAGGTGGTCAATTGAAGACTGACCACAATTCTGGAGCATGACATAGGCTGGTGTGCCTTTTGTGGTGTTTTAACTTGCTCCGGCACCTATTCTGGATGATTTAAGATTTTCCACAGTTTCTGATCTCACAATCCTTTCGGCCAACCGAGTTCTCTACGCCCACTTCTCCTGGCCGTTACGTGGCCTGAAAAGGCTCTTAATTCGGGCTCAGTCTGGGTGTGTGAGATATGTTGGCACGAACCAATCATAGTTGATCAATCAGTTACTGTTTCTTTCTTAATCAATCCTTGTGTTTTTTTTTCAAATCACAACTTTCCCTAGTGACTCTTCCCGTTTCTCTAATGGCAATGACTCATAAAGGTATTGCACCCAACAGTAATACAAGGACAACAAACAATATTCCCGTGAGTACACAAATCATAACCTCTAAACAAATTCTCAGTCTGCGTTGTACGCCATTACAGACCGAGTCCTTAACTTATCCTAATAACAGCTGATAAAACTTAAGGTTCCGTACCCAAACTCTTTGATCGATTGCGCTCTTTTTTTTTATAGTCTTATCACATAAGAACCCCTTCCGAATTAAAAACAATAAAAATCTTATCACATAAGAACCTTCGATCGATTAGCGCTTTCTTTTTTCTTTTTTTAATAATAGTCTTATCACATAAGAACCCCTTCCGAATTAAAAACAATAAAAATCTTATCACATAAGAACCTGGAACCCTTTTCGATCGACTAGCGCTCCCTTACCTACTGAAACCTTCCCCGGGCTGTCTCGAGGTTTTTTTTCAGAACCTGTTCTCTTCTGCTGGCGAGCTGAGAAAGAAATGGTTATAAAAAAAATACCTTTAACTTTTAAATGCCGAGTCTTGTAGATGCAGTACCTCAGCTGTGGACAACAGATTACATCTGCGATTCAACAGTGAAGAAACCTCTTGTGAGCAAAGGCTCACCTTGTTTGGCCACCGAAGCCTTTCACTGGAGAGGCACTATGCCTGTATCCGTTTTACTCACAGGACAGAGAGTATGCATCTCGGTGGAACCTCCAATAACTGTCGAAATCTCGACCTCCGAAAAGAATGACTCCGACACTTACAGCTCCGGTAGAAGTTTCCTTTTTAATTTACTTGCTCGCAAGGGGTAGGTTTCACTCAGTCAAGGGCTAAATGAACACCTCCCAAATGGTTCAGTTTAACAAGATATTTATACAGTAAAACCAAAGTTCTGGCCTCTCCCTGTGTATTGCTCTGTCTCACAGTCAGTGAATACAGATAAAGAGTTAATTACTATATCCTGGTCCTGACATGGTGTCCCGATATTTCCTTTTGTCAGGGTTATCAGAAAGCCAAACGGCCATTACTCCATGAGTCATAGGTAATGGGCTATCACCTGTCTTGTATTGTGTCAGGATTGTTTCAATTTCCTGGTCAGTTTATCTGTTTGCATCAAATGGATGAGGTAAAGGAAAGAGATAATGGCTAGAAGATAAGGGTGGGGTGACATGGAACTCCTGTAGTGTAGACAATAGGAGAGCACCATGGGGGGTTACTTGTCTCAGCATGACTTGTCTCCTAGCTGTCTGATGGCCATCAGCCATCTAACAGCAGGTTTAGCTGTTTATGCAAGCTGACTGCTAAAATGCAGAAAGTTCTGGAAGGGCCAGGACTCCATTTTAATCAAAAGGCACACAAATACCGTATGGTATCAGCTTAGATAAAAATACTTTCCACAGTGGAGATGATCCAGCTGAGACGACCCGAGCGCACCTTCCAGGCTCCAGTGGCAGGACTCCGAAGGAAGAAAATCGGATCCGAAGGTGACTCCCCAGCTTCGGTGGAAGAACCTTGGGAGAAGAGGATCACCGCAGTCGACATTGTGGATGGAGGAAAGATGGTGCCCGAACCACGAGGTGAGGTGCTGAAGAAAAAGATGGCGGCTGCCAGACCATGAGGTGCAGCACTGATGGAGCAACATGTGGCACCAAACGGAGAAGAGGATTGGGGTAAAGACAGCAAGGCTCTCTTAAAGGAGACCTGCAACCCACCACACTTAAAGGGACAGTTCCACACACTCAAGCGCTCTATTAGCAACTGCGAGTTAGAGATAAACTGAACAACAGTTGATCAGAGTTGTGTACATGCAATAAGCAAGGAAAAGTTGCGCGATTGCAATCATGTAAAATGTGTAATTGATGATCAGAGTTGTGTACATGCAACGAGCAACGAAAAGTCGCGCAATTGCAGTCGGAGCCACAGGGTACTCACAATAAGTAATGAAATATTGTGCGATGTAGGATTTCAACTGCGTAAGGGGGGGTGGTCTCTATGAGGGGGTCAGGTTCCCTTCTGACCAACTTGACCGGTTTCAAATCGCTCCCACTCCCTTGGATTCTGTACTCTGGATTTATTTGGGGGCTGTGACAAAAGTGCAGAGGACACTGGTTTGATGCAAAGAACTTTGTGGTTTTATTACACTCAAAGTAATACAGGCTTATTACTCTAGTAAGAAAATACACGGCCAAACTTACAATCACTCTACTAAAGAACAATACAAGGAAAGGTACAAGGTCAAACTTACAATCACTCTAATAAAGGACAATACAAGGAAAGGTACAAGGTCAAACTTACAATCACTCTACTAAAGAACAATACAAGGAAAGGTACAAGGTCAAACTTACAATCACAAATCACTCTAATAAAGAACTATGCACTACATATTTAAAGGGAGTTGCAGTAAATTACACCTCCCACCTCCCAATACCTAATTCTAGCTAGGTTAGACTCCAGGGCATGCTGGGACTATGCTTACCAATCCTTTTGATAGTTAACGGTAGATCGCGGTTGTTTTTCCCTTGATACCACATTGACTGTGGTCAGTCGCTGTTGCAATGGTGATGTTCTTCCTTCCTTCAGGACTTCAGGACTTTGAGGCTGGAGAAGTTAGTTTACAACTGTCCCGTTGGTTTCTCTCCTTGTCTTGATGACACAGCGTAGTGTGGTGCTAGTCTGTCAGTCAAAGTGTCATTTGAGGTAGTAGCAGCCTTGTAACTACCTAGCAACCACCTAACCCCTGTTGAAAACAGGGGTCAGTTATACGATTTCAGTGTTCTAATCTTGCCGCCAAATCTGTTCAAAACCCTTTAAATAATTTTGGCGTGCTTGGTTCTTCTTTGTAATATTTTGTCGGGCTCATTAAAAGTTGATATGTCTTGGGTGGGTTGATATTCGAAAACTGTTTCCTGATGGAAATATTAGTTTGGTAATTACAATGTCCTTTTGTGCTTAGTCTTTCGCATACAGGCTGGATTAGGCCTCTTTGTGATGTATATGCTGAAATGGTTGTCCAGGCCCATGTTGATGGGTAGCTACCTCTGGGTGATTTTGTGATGTTAATGTCTCTTGTGGGGGAAGGATTTTCGAATACTCATTCTTCCAGACAGGTTAACTCAGTCCTCACACCCAGGTAGCTTTACTTAATTAGACTGCTTCTTGCTAGTTCCATAAGTCCACCCACAGCCTTGAGTTTGTCTTTTAAAATCCAAAATTCTATTAAAGTTCGTAGTTTCTTCCATAAGCACTTTAGGGTTCCAAACTTTTCGGTAGATAGTCCCAAATTAAATTTCCTTTCGAATAAGCCCAAACGCAGAGGGGGGTTCTTGTGAATTTTGCATTCCTTCAACTGCATACAGCCAATACATACAAGCTGTGGAGCAAGCGATCTCAAGAGGGCAACGGCACCGGTATCGATACCCTGCCCCGATCGGCTTCGCCTCTCAGGAACCCGATGGCACCAACCGCCACGAGCCTGAAAGAGCAAACTGTGCTAAGGTACAGCCCCCAGACCCCATCACCACCAAGGCCATATCCAGAAACGAAGCATCACTTGCAACAGTTCTCCCAAAGGGGACTGGGACCAGCCAGGATCCCAAACTAAACAACGCCCAGACCAGCGAGTCAGCAGTTCCCTGTGCACTGCTAGACAACAGCTCCTCAGGGAGCAGCAGCGACCCAGGGTGCAAAGAAAGGACAAGGAGGTCACAGGCATCTGTGAACCTGCCCGACGCTAGGAGCAATGGCAACAGCCCTGAGAGCAGGCAACTTGAGCCAACTGGGTTCCCACTGCCAGCACTGGGCACCGCGCTGCCACCAGACTGCCTGGACACCATCCAGCAGTTCTGACACTAGATTGTCCTTATGTACCGGTTACCGATCCCCTGTACGTATCGATAATGTGTCTCAACAGTCTAATATACTTGTCTCACAACTGAACTACAAATGTAATGCAAACTTGTTTTTCTGGACTTGAATATATATGAATGCAATGAGCCTCCAGCATAATCTATATGTGTGTGAGGGGGAAGGGGGCTGGAGAGAATGGAGTGGTCAGGGAAACACACAAACAGCAACCACCAGCACTCTACTGCTAACGAAAAACCAAACACTCATCCAAGATTGAAACGACCCACCAAGGATCAACCAGATAGAGCTAAGCCCCGAGCACATTCAATGCAGAGGCGATTTGCACTAAAGGCTTCGGGGAGAGTGATGTCATGTATCCTACATGGCTACTGTATGTACTATCACAAGGTGTGCCACCAGAGGGCACAGCAGTGGGAGACTTGCAGGTTAGCTGTACAGGTGTACCTGGCCTAGTATAAAAGGCAGGCCACCAGGTGTGATCCTCACTCTGGAATTATCAATAAAGGACTAAGGTCACTACAGTTCAAGTACAACACATTGCCTCGTGGAGTTATTATCAGAGCATCGCAGGACACCACTGGAGGCATTGTCAGAGACGTTTAAAAACTCTGGAATTATTCTTTATGTTTAGTCACATGTATTTTCTAAATAAACCAATTTTATTATTGTTGGGCCCAGGGAGAGGTTGGAAAGGTTCATTGGGGGGGTTTAAACGTTCACATTCATATCAATTCCTATAATAAAGAGTGATTAATTCTTACTGTAAAAAGTGATTCTTACTGTATTCAAGAAGGAGTTAGATATGGTCCTTACGGCTAAAGAGATCAAGGGGTTATGGAAAGGGGTACTGAGGTGAATGATCAGCCATGATCTTATTGAATGGCGGTGCAGGCTTGAGGGGCCGAATGGCCTACTCCTGCACCTATTTTCTATATTTCTATGGGGTCAAGTTTCGGCCGCCCGCTAGAATGGCGCACATCGGAGAGGCCCGCCTAACTTATAGAACAAAAATTGCGCCGAATACTTACCTCGCGATTCTCCAATAGCTGTAGGCCCAATTCCACCTCGGCGCGGTGCAGCAGGAGCTGCTGGGGGCGGAGCTACAGCCCTGCGCCGAAAACAGCGCTGTAGCTGCCGGCATCCTGTCTCCGGGGCGACGACCCTATCCCAGGCCGAAGGGACGTCGCCCCTATTCCCAGCCGAGTGGCCTGCGCATCTTACGTCAGCGGCGGGGCCCGACCGCCCGGCCTCTCGCTGGGGCGGCCCCGCCCAAAGTCCTCGGCGGGGCATGGCTTCCTCATCATTGGCGGGGCCCGCCCACCCTGCATCTCGCTGGTGCGGGCACCGTCCGAAAAGTCGGGGGTGGCGGCAGCAGCCCGGCATCGGCTGCGGCGGGGCTTCTTCGTCGTCTTCGCTCTTCCTCCCCCCCGTCCATCTTCCTCTCTTCCCCACTCCCCCATCTTCTTCTCTTCCCCCCTCCCCCAGCTTCTTCTCTTCCCCCCTCCCCCATCTTCCTCTCTTCCCCCCTCCCCATCTTCCTCTCTTCCCCCCTCCCCCAGCTTCTTCTCTTCCCCCCTCCCCATCTTCCTCTCTTCCCCCCTCCCCCATCTTCTTCTCTTCCCCCCTCCCCATCTTCCTCTCTTCCCCCCTCCCCCAGCTTCTTCTCTTCCCCCCTCCCCATCTTCTTCTCTTCCCCCCTCCCCATCTTCTTCTCTTCCCCCCTCCCCATCTTCTTCTCTTCCCCCCTCCCCATCTTCTTCTCTTCCCCCCTCCCCCAGCTTCTTCTCTTCCCCCCTCCCCATCTTCTTCTCTTCCCCCCTCCCCATCTTCTTCTCTTCCCCCCTCCCCCATCTTCTTCTCTTCCCCCCTCCCCATCTTCTTCTCTTCTCCCCCTCCCCCAGCTTCTTCTCTTCTCCCCTCCCCCATCTTCCTCTCTTCCCCCCTCCCCCAGCTTCTTCTCTTCCCCCCTCCCCCATCTTCCTCTCTTCCCCCCTCCCCCATCTTCTTCTCTTCTCCCCTCCCCCATCTTCTTCTCTTCCCCCCTCCCCATCTTCCTCTCTTCCCCCCTCCCCCAGCTTCTTCTCTTCTCCCCCTCCCCATCTTCTTCTCTTCCCCCCTCCCCCATCTTCTTCTCTTCCCCCCTCCCCATCTTCCTCTCTTCCCCCCTCCCCCAGCTTCTTCTCTTCCCCCCTCCCCCATCTTCTTCTCTTCCCCCCTCCCCATCTTCCTCTCTTCCCCCCTCCCCCAGCTTCTTCTCTTCCCCCCTCCCCCATCTTCCTCTCTTCCCCCCTCCCCCATCTTCTTCTCTTCTCCCCCTCCCCCATCTTCTTCTCTTCCCCCCTCCCCATCTTCCTCTCTTCCCCCCTCCCCCAGCTTCTTCTCTTCCCCCCTCCCCCATCTTCTTCTCTTCCCCCCTCCCCATCTTCTTCTCTTCCCCCCTCCCCATCTTCTTCTCTTCCCCCCTCCCCCAGCTTCTTCTCTTCCCCCCTCCCCCATCTTCCTCTCTTCCCCCCTCCCCCAGCTTCTCTTCTCCCCCTCCCCCAGCTTCTTCTCTTCTCCCCTCCCCCATCTTCCTCTCTTCCCCCCTCCCCCAGCTTCTTCTCTTCCCCCCTCCCCCATCTTCTTCTCTTCCCCCCTCCCCATCTTCCTCTCTTCCCCCCTCCCCCAGCTTCTTCTCTTCTCCCCCTCCCCATCTTCTTCTCTTCCCCCCTCCCCCATCTTCCTCTCTTCCCCCCTCCCCCAGCTTCTCTTCTCCCCCTCCCCCAGCTTCTTCTCTTCTCCCCTCCCCCATCTTCCTCTCTTCCCCCCTCCCCCAGCTTCTTCTCTTCCCCCCTCCCCCATCTTCCTCTCTTCCCCCCTCCCCCAGCTTCCTCTCTTCCCCCCCCATCTTCCTCTCTTCCCCCCTCCCCCATCTTCTTCTCTTCTCCCCCTCCCCCATCTTCTTCTCTTCCCCCCTCCCCCATCTTCCTCTCTTCCCCCCTCCCCCATCTTCCTCTCTTCCCCCCTCCCCCAGCTTCTTCTCTTCCCCCCTCCCCCATCTTCCTCTCTTCCCCCCTCCCCCATCTTCTTCTCTTCCCCCCTCCCCCAGCTTCTTCTCTTCCCCCCTCCCCATCTTCTTCTCTTCCCCCCTCCCCAGCTTCTTTTCTTCCCCCCTCCCGATCTTCTTCTCTTCTCCCCCTCCCCCATCTTCCTCTCTTCCCCCCTCTCCCAGCTTCTTCTCTTCTCCCCCTCCCCAGCTTCTTCTCTTCCCCCCTCCCCATCTTCTTCTCTTCCCCCTCCCCATCTTCTTCTCTTCCCCCCTCCCCCATCTTCCTCTCTTCCCCCCTCCCCATCTTCCTCTCTTCCCCCCTCCCCATCTTCTTCTCTTCCCCCCTCCCCCATCTTCCTCTCTTCCCCCCTCCCCATCTTCTTCTCTTCCCCCCTCCCCCATCTTCCTCTTTTCCCCCTCCCCATCTTCCTCTCTTCCCCCCTCCCCATCTTCTTCTCTTCCCCCCTCCCCCAGCTTCTTCTCTTCCCCCCTCCCCAGCTTCTTCTCTTCCCCCCCCCCTTCTCCTCCCCTCATCTTCTCCCCCCCCCCCCACTCTCCCTGGTGCTGCAGTAGGTGAGTAGAAATAATTTTTTATTTATTGAGTGATTTTTATTTTATTTTTTTTAATTTTTTAATTTATTTGGATTGATTTATTGGTTTATTTATTGATGTATTATTATTGATGATGGCTCTTTATTTGTAAAAGTTTCCTATGCCTGATTTGTAACCTACGCCTGATTTTCTAAGTGTAGGCAAGGTTTTTCTGAGTGTACAAAAATCTACACTTACTCCATTCTAAATTAGTTTGGAGTAAGTTTGCTGCCTAAACTTGAAAAACAGGCAGAAGTGGCCGGACACGCCCCCTTATGAAAAAAAAAATCTGTTCTAAAATGAAACTGTTCTAACTCACTTGAACTGAAGCAAACTAAAGGCCGAGAATTGCAATTTCTAAGATACTCCATTCTAAACTAGTTGCTCCAAAAAAATAGGAGCAACTCAGGCCAAAACTTGACCCCAATGTTTCTATGATCGGTTCTTACTGTATAAAGTGATCAGTTATTGCAGTATAAAGAAATCAATTCTTACAGTATATCTTGCTCATTGTTGCTGTATAAAAGGTTTTCCAATTTTTGTAGTATAAAGTGATCAGGTCATATATTTTAAATTGATCGATTATTGCCATATAAATTGCCCATTCTTCCAGTAAGAAGTTTTCCAATTCTTTCAGTATAAAGCGATCGATTCTTACAGTAAAATTACCAATTTTTGCAGTACAAAGTGATCATTATCTACTGTAAAAGTGATCAATTCTTATACGATCTGGTGATGAATTCTTGCAGTGTCAAGTTATTAATTTTTACAGTAAAAAGTGATCTTTCGCTGTAGCATAAAATGACAAATTCTTGTAGTACAAAATGCTCAATTCTTACTGTAACTTGAGCAATTCTTGTTAAGGAAATTAATCGATTCTTCAATGTCAAATGATCAATTTCAAGTGATCAGGATATAGTAATGAATTCTTGCAGTGTAAAGTGACTAATACTTACAGTATAAGCTATCAATTCTTACATTATAAAGTGATCGATTCTTGCAGTACAAAGTGAACAATTCTTAGTGTCAACTGATAAATTCTTAAAGTATAAAGAGATCAATTCTTACTGTAGAAAACAATCAATTCTTATTGTATAAGTTATTAATTCTCATAGTATAAAATGACCAATTCTTGCAGCATAAAGCAAACATAAAATACTTTCCGTAATAAAACACTTTCAGAACCTCAAAGCATTTAATGGAATTGAGTTCAAGAGATTCACTTGCTCCATTTTCAGCAGCACCTCCCCCACCCAACTTTGACCCTGAATCTGGGTTTATATAGGGTATTGTCATTTGTCCCGATTGCCCTTATGTGGCAGTATGGTAGGATGTTGTCATATATCCTTTACCAAGTTTGAAAACTGGGAAACACTGAAAATGACGAGTTAATACTTTTTATTAAATCAAGTCAATGAGGTAATAAAATACAATCCCTTATATTCAGTGTGTAATGTATTTGCTTCATGGGTTCTTTGTTTAAGCATTCAAAGCAACACATTGCTATTAAGAACTAGTTGGTTTATTAGCAAAGGTTTAACAATCACATTACACATTACCAGTTCATCCGCCGGGCTCACAACCACCTGCCTCATCGTGGATCCCCCGAACCCTGGGGTTTTATTGAGTCTTGTGAACATCACGTGACTAACTAAGCAATTCGCAATTCAACAGCTCAACAACTATTTTGGTGGAACGATGAATCAAGTGTCCCCTTATTAAATTAAACTTTTGACATTAAAAGGATCAAATTAAAATTTGGTTGCCAGGGGTGATGATGCACTCCAGTCCCTCCGGCACCCACCTCTCGTGGAAGGCCGCGAGTGTACCGGTGGATACCACGTGCTCTATCTCCAGGGACACCCTGGCTCGAACGTAACCGCGGAAGAGAGGCAGGTAGTCGGGCTGAATGACCCACTTGACCACCCGCTGCCTGGACCGGCTGATGGCCCCCTTAGCAGTCCTACGAGGAGGCCTTCCGACCTGCCCGCTCCCCTCCCAATGATCAGGAGTGTGGGACTGAAGTGCAACCAGAATTTGAGGAGCATCCCCTTCAAATAATAGAAGAGGGGCTGCAACCTCGCACATTTAACATATATTTGGAACACAGACTCTTCCAGACCGCAAAAATTACAGGCGGCCTGGGAGTCCGTGAACCGATTTAAAAACCGATTGCATGGGACAGCCCCGTGCAACACCCTCCAGGTCAAGTCCCCAATAAATAAACATAGAAACATAGAAATTTACAGCGCAGAAGGAGGCCATTTCAGCCCATCGTGTCTGCGCCAGCCGACAAAGAGCTGACGGCCCTTGGTCAGCAGCCCTAAAGGTTACAAATAAACCTATGAACAATGAACAATGGCGGAAAGGCAAAGAGCACCCAGCCCAACCAGTCCGCCCCACACAACTGCGACACCCCTTACACTGAAACATTCTACACTCCACCCCAACCGGAGCCATGTGATCTCCTGGGAGAGGCTAAAACCAGATAAAAACCAAGGCCAAATTTGGGAGAAAGAATCCGGGAAAATTCCTCTCCGACCTATCCAGGCGATCGAAACTAGTCCAGGGGATCTCCCTGGCCATATTCTATTCCCTGAAGTACTTAACATTATATCTGCGCCGTTCAACAAAAGGTCATCCAGTCTAATCCTAATTACCAGCTCTAGGTCCGTAACCCTACAGGTTAGGGCACTTTAAGTGCCCATTCAACCATCTCTTAAAACTGGTGAGGGTTTCTGCATCCACCAATCATCCAGGCAGCGAGTTCCAGATCCCCACAACCCTCTATGTAAAGAAGCCCCCCCACCTTAATAACCAGAATTTGAGGAGCAGCCTCTTCAGATATTGGAATAGGGGCTGTAACCTCACACATTCAACATACACATGGAACACGGACTCTTCTAGACCGCAGAAATTACAGGCGGCCTGGGAGCCCGTGAACCAACTTAAAAACTTATTGCAAGGGACTGCTCCGTGCACCACCCTCCAGGCCAAGTCCCCAATAAATAGAGGGAGGACTCCCGCGTAGAGTGCACTCCATTGGGGACCCCCGCCTCCTCCGGACGGCAAGATGGTGCGCCATGACGTGTCCAGATGGCAGACAAGGATGGCAACATGGAGAGTGTGCAAGAGCAGCCCGTAAAGGAATCCCCTCCGTGCAGAACGGAAAGGCACAGAGAGGATTTACCGGAGGAGGCTCAAGTTGTGAGGCGCCGGCTCCCAAGGGAGGTTTTGGGTCTTGGCGCCATTGGGGAAATCTTCAATAGCTCTACAACTCTTTTAGTTGCATCAGTAATCAAGTGCCCCCTGATTAAAGAGGGGAGGAGGGGGGGCACACTCCAAAAACTTTTCAAGAGCTCCCTAGTTTTTTTGGGGGGTTTTTTGAGGGTACTAAAAACACAACTTATAAAAGTGCATCCTGGTTAAAAGTGAGGGAGAGGCGGGGATGACACTAAAACCAACAAACTTAAACAAATTAAACTTCAGACATTAAGATCAAATTAAAATTTGGTTGCCGGGGGTGATGATGCAGTCCAGTCCCTCCGGCGCCCACCTCTCGCGGAAGGCCGCGAGCGTACCGGTGGACATCGCATGCTCCATCTCCAGGGACACCCTGGCTCGGATGTAACCGCAGAAGAAAGGCAGGCAGTCGGGCTGAACGACCCCCTCGACCGCCCGCTGTCTGGACCGGCTGATGGCCCCCTTGGCCATGCCTAGGAGCAGTCCTACAAGGAGGCCTTCAGACCTACCCGCTCCCCTCCGCACAGGGTGCCCAAAGATCAGGAATGTGGGACTGAATTGCAACCATAATTTGAGGAGCAGCCCCTTCAGATATTGGAAGAGGGGCTGCAACCTCACACATTCCGTAAAAACATGGAACACGGACTCCTCCAGACCGCAGAAATTGCAGGCGGCCTGGGAGCCCGTGAACCGACTTAAAACTTTATTACACAGGACTGTTCCGTGCACCACCCTCCAGACCAAGTCCCCAATTAATAGTGGGAGGACTCCCGCATAGAGTGCACTCCATCGGGGACACCCTCCTCCTCCGGACGGCAAGGTGGTACGCCATGGCGTGTCCGGATGGCAGACGAGGATGGCAAGGTTGAGAGTGTGCAGGAGCAGCCCGTACAGGAAACTCCTCCGCGCAGAACTGAAAGGCACGGAGGGGATTTCCCCGAGGAGGCTCAAGTTGTGAGTCGCCGGCTACCGAGGGAGGTTTCGGGGCTTGGCGCCGATGAGGAATTCTTCAATAGCTCTACAAACCTGTGAGCATACTGACAGGTGCATACATTTCACAGTGAATATGAGAAAAAGGTACGAACTGACCCCCGTCCGGACGGAATTCCTCATCGGCGCCAAACCCCGGAACCTCCCTCGGGGGCCGGCGCCTCACAACTTGAGCCGCCTCGGGGAAATCCCCTCCGTGCCTTTCAGTTCCGCGCGGAGGGGTTTCCTGTACGGGCTGCTCCTGCACACCCTCAACTTTGCCATCCTCGCCTGCCGTCCGGACACGCCATGGCGTACCATCTTGCCGTCCGGAGGAGGCGGGGGTCCCCGATGGAGGGCACTCTACGCAGGGGTCCTCCCACTATTCATCGGGGACTTGGCCTGGAGGGTGGTGCACGGAGCAGTGCCGTGCAACAAATTTTTAAGCCGGTTCACGGACTCCCAGGCCGCCTGCAATTTCTGCGGTCTGGAAGAGTCCGTGTTCCATGTTTTTATGGAATGCACAAGGTTGCAGCCCCTGTTTTATTATTTGAAGGGGCTGCTCCTGAAATTCTGGCTGCACTTCAGTCCCACTCTCCTGATCTTTGGGCACCCTGTGCGGAGGGGAGCGGGTAGGTCCGAAGGCCTCCTCGTAGGACTGCTCCTGGGCACGGCCAAGGGTGCCATCAGCCGGTCCAGGCAGCGGGCGGTCGAGGGGGTCGTTCAACCTGACTGCCTGCCTCTCTTCCACTCTTACATCCGGTCCAGGGTGTCCTTGGAGATGGAGCACGCGGTGTCCACCGGTACACTCGCGGCCTTCCGCGAGAGGTGGGCACCGGAGGGACTGGAGTGCATCATCACGCCCGGCAACCAAATTTTAATTTGATTTTACGTTTTAAAGTTTAATTTGTTTTAATTGCCGGTGTTTTTAGTGTCCCCTTCCCTTTTATAGGGGGCACCAGAAAAATTGTGATTTTAGTGCCCAAAAAAAAACAAAAAAAAAACACAAAAAAAAAACCAAAAAAAGGGAAAAAAAGGGCCTTGTAAATGTCTGGTGTGTCACCCAGGTCGGGTGGCACAGTTTAATGTTTATGTTTTGCAGGTAGACTCTAAAAGAGTTATGAGAAAAAGGTACCAATTAGACTCACACACCAAGGATTCCTTCAACAACAACAACTTGAATTTATATAGTGCCTTTAACATAGTGAGACATCCCAAGGCGCTTCACAGGGGTATTATGAGATAATAAATTTGACACCGAGCCGCATAAGTAGAAATTAGCGCAGGTGAAAGAGGTAGGTTATAGGAGCATCTTGAAGGAGGAAAGAGAAGTAGAGAGACATAGAGGTTTGCAGAGGGAGTTCCAGAGCTTGGGGTCTAGGCAACAGAAGGCACGGCCATTAATGGATGAGAAGATATAATCAGGGATGCTCAAGAGGGCAGAATTAGAGGAACACAGACATCTCGGGGGGCTTGTGGGGCTGGGGGAGATTATAGAGATAGGGAGGGGCGAGGCCATGGATGGATTTGAAAATAATGATGAGAATTTTGAAATCCCCTGCGGTCATCCCCCTCCAAAACAGATACACAGTTTTTGGTACTGTTGGGGGGGGAAATGACTCATCAGGGGAGGGCAGTAGCAGCCAAGTTCATGGCACTGTGGGTGGCTCTGCTGCACAGGAGGGCAGGAAAAAGAGTGGGAGAGCGATAGTGATAGGGGATTCTATTTTAAGGGGGATAGATAGACATTTCTGCGGCTGCAATCGAGACTCCAGGATGGTATGTTGCCTCCCTGGTGCAAAGGTCAAGGATGTCTCGGGGTGGCTGCAGGACATTTTGGAGGGGAAGGGAAGGGTGCATGTAGGTACCAATGATATAGGTAAAAAATGGGATGAGGTCCTACAAGCTGAATTTAGGGAGCTAGGAGTTAAATTAAAAAATAGAACCTCAAAGGTAGTAATCTCAGGATTGCTACCAGCACCACGTGCTGGTCAGAGTAGGAATTGCAGGATAGCTAAGATGAATACGTGGCTTGAGGACTGGCGCAGAAGGGCGGGATACAAATTCCTGGGACATTGGAACCGGTTCTGGGGGAGGTGGGACCAGTACAAACCGGACAGTCTGCACCTGGGCAGGACCGGAGCTAATGTCCTAGGGGGAGTGTTTGATAGTGCTGTTGGGGAGGGGTTAAACTAATATGGCAGGGGGATGGGAACCAATGCAGGGAGACGGAGGGAAGTAGAATGGGGACAGAAGCAAAAGATAGAAAGAAGAAAAGTAAAAGTGGAGGGCAGAGAAATCCAAGGTAAAAACCAAAAAGGTCCACATTACAGCAAAATTCTGAAGGGGCAAAGTGTGTTAAAAAGACAAGCCTGAAGGCTCTGTGCCTCAATGTGAGGAGTATTCGTAATAAGGTGGATGAATTAACTGCGCAGGCAGCGATTAACGAATATCATATAACTGGCATCACAGAGACATGGCTCCAGGATGACCAAGGATGGGAACTCAACATCCAGGGGTATTCAACATTCAGGAAGGATAGACAGAAAAGAAAAGGAGGTGAGGTAGCGTTGCTGGTTAAAGAGGAAATTAACGCAATAGTAAGGAAGGACATTAGATTGGATGATGTGGGATCTGTATGGGTGGAGCTGCGGAATACCAAAGGGCAGAAAACGCTAGTGGGAGTTGTGTACAGACCACCAAACATAGTAGTGAGGTTGGGGACAGCATCAAACAAGCAATAAAGGTACAGCAGTTATCATGGGTGTCTTTAATCTACATATAGATTGGGCTAACAAAACTGGTAGCAATACGGTGGAGGAGGATTTCTTGGAGTGTATTCGGGATGGTTTTCTAGACCAATTAGAGGGCTGGCCATCCTAGACTGGGTGATGTGTAATGAGAAAGGACTAATTAGCAATCTTGTTGTGCGAGGCCCCTTGGGGAAGAGTTATCATAATATGGTAGAATTCTTTATTAAGATGGAGGGTGACACAGTTAATTCAGAGACTAAGGTCCTGAACTTAAGGAAAGGTAACTTTGACGGTATGAGACGTGAATTGGCTAGACTAAACTGGCAAATGATACTTAAAGGGTTGACAGTGGATAGGCAATGGCAAACATTTAAAGATCACATGGATGAACTTCAACAATTGTACATCCCTGTCTGGAGTAAAAATAAAACAGGGAAGGTGGCTCAACTGTGGCTAACAAGGGAAATTAAGGATAGTGTTAAATCCAAGGAAGAGGCATTTAATTAGCCAGAAAAAGCAGCAAAACCTGAGGACTGGGAGAAATTTAGAATTCAGCAGAGGAGGACAAAGGGTTTAATTATGAGGGGGAAAATAGAGTATAAGAGGAAGCTTGATGGGAACTTAAAACTGACTGCAAAAGCTTCTATAGATATGTGAAGAGAAAAAGATTAGTGAAGACAAACGTAGGTCCCTTGCAGTCAGAATCAGGTGAATTTATAATGGGGAACAAAGAAATGGCAGGCCAGTTGCACAAATACTTTGGTTCTGTCTTCACAAAGGAATACACAAATAACCTTCCAGAAATACTAGGGGAGCGAGGGTCTAGTGAGAAGGAGGAACTGAAGGAAATCCTTATTAGGCGGGAAATTGTGTTAGGGAAATTGATGGAATTGAAGGCCGATAAATCAATGGGGCCTGATAGTCTGCATCCCAGAGTACTTAAGGAAGTGGCCATAGAAATAGTGGATGCATTGGTGATCATTTTCCAACAGTCTATCAAGTCTGGATCAGTTCATATGGACTGGAGGGTAGCTAATGGAACACCACTTTTTTTAAAAGGAAGGAGAGAAAATGGGTAATTATAGACCAGTTAGCCTGACATAGTGGGGAAAATGTTGGAATCAATTATTAAAGATGAAATAGCAGCGCATTTGGAAAGCAGTGACAGGAGTTAGATGTGGTCCTTACTACTAGGGGGATCAAAGGGTATGGCGAGAAAGCAGGAATGGGGTACTGAAGTTGCATGTTCAGCCATGAACTCATTGAATGGTGGTGCAGGCTAGAAGGGCCGAATGGCCTACTCCTGCACCTATTTTCTATGTTTCTATGTTTCTATGTTCCAAGTCAGCATGGATTTATGAAAGGGAAATCATGCTTGACAAATCTTCTGGAATTTTTTGAGGATGTAACTAGTAGAATGGACAAGGGCGAACCAGTGGATGTAGTGTATTTGGACTTTCAAACGGCTTTTGACAAGGTCCCACACAAGAGATTGTTGGGCAAAATTAAAGCACATGGTATTGGGGATAATATACTGATGAGGATAGAGAACTGTTTGGCAGACAGGAAGCAGAGGGTCGGGATAAACGTGTCCTTTTCAGAATGGCAGGCAGTGACTAGTGGAGTGCCGCAGGGCTCAGTGCTGGGACCCCAGCTCTTTACAATATACATGAATGATTTAGATGAAGGAATTGAGTGTAATATCTCCAAGTTTGCAGATGACACTAAGCTGGGTGATGGTGTGAGCTGTGAGGAGGATGCTAAGAGGCTGCAGGGTGACTTGCACAGGTTAAGTGAGTGGGCAAATGCATGGCAGATGCAGTATAATGTGGATAAATGTGAGGTTATCCACTTTGGGGGCAAAAGCACGAAGGCAGAGTATTATATGAATGGCGGCAGATTAGGAAAAGGGGAGGTGCAATGAGACCTGAGTGTCATGGTACATGAGTCATTGAAAGTTGGCATGCAGGTACAGCAGGCGATGAAGAAGACAAATGGTATGTTGGCCTTCATAGCTAGGGGATTTGAGCATAGGAGCAGGGAGGTCTTACTGCAGTTGTACAGGGCCTTGGTGAGGCCTCACCTGGAATATTGTGTTCAGTTTTGGTCTCCTAATCTGAGGAAGGACGTTCTTGCTATTGAGGGAGTGCAGCGAAGGTTCACCAGACTGATTCCCGGCATGGCAGGACTGACATATGAGGAGAGACTGGATCGACTGGGCCTGTATTCACTGGAGTTTAGAATGATTAGCGATGATCTCATAGAAACATATAAAATTCTGACGGGACTGGACAGAATGTTCCCGATGTTGGGGAAGTCCAGAACCAGGGGACACAATCTAAGGATAAGGGGTAGCCATTTAGGACTGAGATGAGGAGAAACTTCTTCACTCAGAGAGTTGTTAACCTGTGGAATTCTCTACCACAGAGAGTTGTTGATGTCAGTTCATTGGATATATTTTAGAGGGAGTTAGATATGGCCCTTACGGCTAAAGGGATCAAGGGATCTGGAGAGAAAGCAGGAAAGGGTTACTGAGGTGAATGATCCGCCATGATCTTATTGAATGGTGGTGCAGGCTCGAAGGGCCGAATGGCCTACTCCTGCACCTATTATCTATGTTTCTATGTTTTTAAATGGAGGTGTTGCTTAACAGGAAGCCAGCAAGCACAGGTGTGATGAGTGAATGGGACTTGGTGTGAGTTAGGACACAGCAGCCGAGTTTTGGATCACCTCTAGTTTACATAGGGTAGAATATGGGAGGCTAACCAGGAGTGCATTGGAATAGTCAAGTCTAGAGGTAACAAATGCATGGATGAGGGCTTCAGCAGCGGATGAGCTGAGGCAAGGGTCGAGATGCGTAATGTTATGGAGGTGGAAATAGGCGGTCTTAGTTATGCTGCGGATATGTGGTCGGAAGCTCATTTCAGGGTCAAATATGACACCAAGGTTGCAAACAGCCTGATTCAGCCCCAGACAGAAGTTGGGAAGAGGGATGGATTCGGGGGCTGGGGAACAGACTTTGTGGCGGGGACCAAAAACAATGGCTTTGGTCTTCCCAATATACAATTGTAGAACATTTCTGCTCATCCAGAACTGGATGTTGGACAAGCAATCTGACAATTTAGAGACTGTGAAGGGGTCGAGAGAAATGGAGAAGTAGAGCTGGGTGTCGTCAGTGTACATGTGGGAACTGACACTGTGTTTTCAGATGATGTCGCCAAGAAGATTTATCCTTCTGCTGGTCTCAGTGAGGCTAGATGGAGCTTGCCAAGGAGCTGCTGTGTGTGGTAACTTTTATATGTTTTGTTATGTGAACCAAATGTGGGTACAGTATTGTTATGTATGTAAACCTGTAAATACCATGTCTAACCACCAGAGGGCTTATCCCCTGGAATCCCAATGGATCCTACAATTCCTTGGGAGCACCGGTATATAAGGAGGCCTCACAGTCTGGAGAGGCGCTCTGAGATCTGTAATAAAGGACGACGATCACACCTTACTTTGAGCTTCCAGTATCTAGTCTGACTCTTTATTCAAGACATAATAAGTATGACTTCATGTTTAGTGTGTATGCTGTTGATGTAGCTGCAATTTAGGGTTAAGGTCAATTTTTGTTGAGCATGCCTTCCATGTCTTATCTCTTCTGATCTTTATTGCCAAAGCCTTATCTACACTGGAGTGTCATCATCATAGGCAGTCCCTCGAAATCGAGGAAGGCTTGCTTCCACTCTAAAAGTGAGTTCTCAGGTGGCTGTACAGTCCAATGCGGGAATTACAGTCTCTGTCACAGGTGGGGCAGACAGTCGTTGAAGGAAAGGGTGGGTGCTGTATATGGTTTGCCGCAAGCTCCTTCTGCTGTCTGCACTTGATTTCTGCATGTTCTCGGCTACACCCTCCCGGATGCTCCTCCTCCATTTTGGTCGGTCTTTGGTCAGGCACTCCCAGGTGTCGGTGGGGATGTTGCACTTTGTCAAGGAGGCTTTGAGGGTGTCCTTGAAACATTTCCTCTGCCCACCTGGGGCTTGCTTGCATGTAGGAGTTCTAAGTAGAGCGCTTCAATGCCTCAATGCGAGGAGTATTCATAATAAGGTGGACGAATTAACTGCGCAGGCAGCAATTAACGAATATGATGTAATTGGCATCACGGAGACATGGCTCCAGGGTGACAAAGGCTGGGAACTCAACATCCAGGGGTATTCAACATTCAGGAAGGATAGACAGAAAGAAAAAGGAGGTGGGGTAGCGTTGCTGGTTAAAGAGGAAATTAACGCAATAGTAAGGAAGGACATTAGCTTGGATGATGTGGAATCTGTATGGGTGGAGCTGCGGAATACCAAAGAGCAGAAAACGCTAGTGGGAGTTGTGTACAGACCACCAAATAGTCGTAGTGAGGTTGGGGACAGCATCAACAAGAAATTAGGGATGTGTGCAATAAAGGTACAGCAGTTATCATGGGCGACTTTAATCTACATATAGATTGGGCTAACGAAACTGGTAGCAATACGGGGGAGGAGGATTTCCTGGAGTGTATTAGGGATGGTTTTCTAGACCAATATGTCGAGGAACCAACTAGAGGGCTGGCCATCCTAGACTAGGTGATCTGTAATGAGAAAGGACTAATTAGCAATCTTGTTGTGCAAGGCCGCTTGGGGAAGAGTGATCATAATATGGTAGAATTCTTTATTAAGATGGAGAGTGACACAGTTAATTCAGAGACTAGAGTCCTGAACTTAAGGAACGATAACTTCGATGGTATGAGACGTGAATTGGCTACAATAGACTGGCAAATGATAATTAAAGGGTTGACGGTGGATAGGCAATGGCAAACAGTTAAAGATTACATGGATGAACTTCAACAATGATACATTCCTGTCTGGAGTAAAAATAAAACGGGGAAGGTGGCTCAACCGTGGCTAACAAGGGAAATTAAGGATAGTGTTAAATCCAAGCAAGAGGCATATAAATTGGCCAAATGAGGCAGCAAACCTGAGGACTGGGAGAAACTTAGAATTAAGCAGAGGAGGACAAAGGGTTTAATTATGAGGGGGAAAATAGAGTATGAGAGGAAGCTTGCTGAGAACATAAAAACTGACTGCAAAAGCTTCTATAGATATGTGAAGAGAAAAAGATTAGTGAAGACAAACATAGGTCCGTTGCAGAAAGATTCAGGTGAATTTAGAATGGGGAACAAGGAAATGGCAGACCAGTTGAACAAATACTGTGGTTCTGTCTTCACGAACGAATACACAAATCACCTTCCGGAAATACTAGGGGAGCGAGGGTCTAGTGAGAAGGAGGAACTGAAGGACATCCTTATTAGGCGGGAAATTGTGTTAGGGAAATTGATGGGATTAAAGGCCGATAAATCACTGGGGCCTGATAGTCGGCATCTCAGAGTACTTAAGGAAGTGGTCCTAGAAATAGTGGATGCATTGGTGATCAATTTCCAACAGTCTATCGACTCTGGATCAGTTCAAATGAACTGGAGGGTAGCTAATATAACACCACTTTAAAAAAAATTATAGACTGGTTAGTCTGACATCAGTAGTGGGGAAAATGTTGGAATCAATTATTCAAGATGAAATAGCAGCGCATTTGGAAAGCAGTGACAGGATCGGTCCAAGTCAGCATGGATTTATGAAAGAGAAATCATGTTTGACAAATCTTCTGGAATTTTTTGAGGATGTAACTAGTAGAGTGAACACGGGAGAACCAGTGGATGTGGTGTGTTTGGACTTTCAAAAGGCTTTTGGCAGGGTCCCACACAAGAGATTGTTGTGCAAAATTAAAGCACATGGTATTGGGGGTAATGTACTGGCGTGGAGTTTAGAAGGATGAGAGGGGATCTCATAGAAACATATAAAATTCTGACGTGACTGGACAGGTTAGATGCAGGAAGAATGTTCCCGATGTTGGGGAAGTCCAGAACCAGAGGACACAGTCTAAGGATAAGGGGTAAGCCATTTAGGACTGAGATGAGGAGAAACTTCTTCACTCAGAGAGTTGTTAACCTGTGGAATTCCCTACCGCAGAGAGTTGTTGATGCCAGTTCATTGGATATATTCAAGAGGGAGTTATATGTGGCCCTTACGCTAAAGGGATCAAGCGGTATGGAGAGAAAGCAGGAAAGGGGTACTGAGATGAATGATCAGCCATGATCTTATTGAATGGTGGTGCAGGCTCGAAGGGCCGAATGGCCTAATCCTGCACCTATTTTCTATGTTTCTATGTTTCTATGTTTCTATGTTTGCTTCGGGAGTCTCATGTCAGGCACACAGACGATGTGGCACACCCAACGGAGCTGGTCGAGTGTGGTCAGTGCTTCGATGCTGGGAATGTTGGCCTGATCGAGAACACTGATGTTGGTGCATCTGTCCTCCCAGGGGATTTGCAGGATCTTGCGGAGACATCGTTCGCGGTATTTCTCCAGCGATTTGAGGTGTCTATTGTCCATGGTCCATGACTCTGCGCCATACAGGAGGGCGGGTATCACTACAGCCCTGTAGACCATAAGCTTGGTACCAGATTTGAGGACCTGGTCTTTGAAGACTCTGTTCCTCAGACGACCGAAGGCCGCGCTGGTGCACTGGAGGTGGTGTTGGACCTCATCATCGATGTCTGCCCTTGCTGATCGTAGGCTCCCAAGGTATGGAAAGTGGTCCACGTTGTCCAAAGGCGTGCCGTGGATTTTGATGAATGAGGGGCCAATGCTGTGTGGCGGGGTCAGGTTAGTGGAGGACCTTTGTCTTACGGATGTTTAGTGTAAGGCCCATGCTTTCGTATGCCTCGGTAAAGATGTTGACGCTGGCTTGGAGTTCAGCCTCTGAATGTGCGCAGACGCAAGCGTCGTCCGCATATTGTAGCCCGACGACAGAGGATGGGATGGTCTTGGATCTGGCCTGGAGGCGACGACGGTTGAACAGGTTCCCACTGGTTCTATAGTTTAGTTCCATTCTAGCGGGGAGCATGTTGAGTGTGAGATGGAGCATTGCAGTGAGGAAGATCGAGAAGAGGTTTGGCACGATGACGCAGCCCTGCTTGACCCCGGTCCGGATGTGGATTGGGTCTGTGGTGGATCCGTTGGTCAGAATCACGGCCTGCAGGTCATCGTGGAGCAGACAGAGAATAGTGATGAACGTTTGGAGGCATCGAAACGGAGGAGGACGCTCCATAGTCCCTCGCGGTTGACAGTGTCAAAGGCCTTTGTGAGGTCAAAGAAGGCCATGTACAAGGGTTGGTGCTGTTCCCTGCATTTTTCTTGCAGTTGTCGCACCGTGAAGATCATATCCCAGGAGATCTCAGAGATGCAGTAATCGTGACCATCTGTAAAAAAGGGGAATGCGGTGAGAGTCGCCTGGTTGGCAGTGAGGTGCTGGCTGTATAAGGCTCTCTAAGCTGGGTCTTTGAGTGCCTCTCTCACTGGACAGAATCCGCATTGTGACTTTGGGAGGAGCTCTTCAGCCACAGAAGATGGTTGAGGAGAATTCTAGCGATGACTTTCCCAGTGGCTGACAGCAGAGAGATTCCTCTGTAGTTGCCGCAGTCGGACTTGTCCCCTTTTTTAAAGATGGTCAGGATTACAGCATCTCTGAGATCTCCCAGCATGCTCTCCTCCCTCCAGATGAGAGAGATGAGGTCGTGCATTCGTGCCAATCGTGCCTCTCTGCCAATACTTTAGTGCCTCAGCGGGGATTCCATCTGCTTCCGATGCCTTGTTGTTCTTGAGCTGACTGGATGGCCTTTTCTACCTCGTGCAGGGCTGGGGTTTTGCTGAGATGGCGGCGGGTAGCATGCTGCAGGATGGAGTCAAGGATACTCGTGTCTAAGGCAGAGTCTCGATTGAGGAGATCTTCGAAGTGCTCCTTCCAGCAGCTCCTGACTGCCTCGGTGTCCTTGATGAGTGTCTCCCCGTTCTTGGCCAGCAGTGGGGTGGAGCTTTGGGTGCTTGGGCCGTAGATAGCCTTGACTGCGGTGAAAAATCCTCGCACATCATTGCTGTCGGCCAGCTGCTGAATCTCCTGTGCTTTCTCCACCCAACATCTGTTCTTTCGGGTTTTTCGTTGGATCTCAGCTTTCAGCCGTCTGTAAAGCTGCTTTGCTGCTCTCGAGTTGGGTTGTTGCTTTAGGTTCAGAAATGACCTGCGCTTGTAGTTTATTAGCTCCTAGATCTCCTGGTCATTCTCGTCAAACCAGTTCTGGTGTTCCCTAGTTGAGTGACCGAGCGTCACTTCACAGGCACTGGTTATGGTGGCCTGGAGGGCAGACCAAGCGCTGTGGGCCCTCTGCGCCTCGGGGTCAGCGAGGGTCGCCAGGTTGGCTGTATAGGGCTCTCTTAGCTGGATCTTTGAGTGCCTCTCTCATTGCTGGGCTCAGCCCTGCAACTCATTTTCCACATTCCCTTAGACCATGTTTACACATCTCACTTCCCTTCTTTAACTTTAACATCTCATTCTCTGTACTGAGATTGTCCGTTTCTGTGGAAATGTTAATTGTTTCTGAGCCAGCTATGCCTGCTGCCTGTTGCTCAACAATGTTATATTTCAGTTCCTCGATTTCAAACTCCTGAGCTTCCATCTCTAACTGTTTCTGCATCAAATTCTCATTCTTTTCTTTCCCTTTAACTCTCATTGCTGTTTATTTAATCCCTTCGATCTTTTACACTCTTTTCTGAGACCCTGGACGGCCCTTCCCCACTGCCCACCCTATCCCCTCCCCGGCCAATTACTGGCAGGATGGAAGCTTTGATTGTAAACATACCCAGCTCCTCACTAATCCTCCCAGTACACAGCTCCCCCAACTACCTGTCAGTGTTCGCTCCGACACACTCAATGCCCAAGTAGGGCAGACAGAACTCGAAATTGTGAGTTCAGATTGAATTCAATACATCTGGTGATTTGTGCGCTGGCACCAGATTAAATGACCATGAAATCTACAGATTGTTGGAAGACCCCAACTGGTACACTGATGTCCTTCAGGGAACAGCCCTGCCACCCCTACCGGCTCTGACTTATATGTGGCTCCAATTACACATGGTGTGGTTAACTCACTGCTCTCTGCAGTGGCCACACAAGCCACTCAGTTGTGAAACAATCGCTTGCAGGATGAGCATAAATACAGCTTACCCGTGTCATCCATATCCTGAAAACAGTTTCAACAACAAATCATTTTCAATGTTTTATACATTAGCTGTGTGCTAATACTTGAAGTTTCATTAAAGATTTATTGATTTTACATGATCGTTTAAGGTGCACGTGTCACTGGGATAAAGAGATTGAGAGACAGACAGACCGAGAGAGTCAAAGGTAGAGAGACAGACAGAGAGGGGCTGAGACAGGGGCACAGAGAGACAGACAGGGAGACAGTCAGAGCGATAGACAGAGTGACAGACAGAGAGCCCATCAGAGCTGTAGGGAGACAGATATGGAGACAATCAGAGCGACAGAGAGTGACAGACAGAGAGACAGTCAGAGCAACAGAGAGAGAGAAATATGGAGACACTCAAAGCAACAGAGAGAGACAGACAGGAAGACAGACAGAGCGACAGAGAGAGGCAGACAGCGAGCCAATCAGAGCGACAGAGAGAGACAGACAAGGAGACAGACAGAGCGATAGAGAGAGACTGAGACAGGATCTCAGAGAGACAGTCAGAGCGACAGAGAGAGACAGACAGAGAGACATTCAGAGCGACAGAGAGTCGGACAGAGATATAATTTCCTCTTTCTACCACAGTGCATCATGCAGATTAAAACTGTAACCAAAGGAACGTGCACAGATGCACAAGTATTGTTGGATGGGCTGGAGAAAAACTGGTTAACTTTTATCAACATAGGCAGTCCCTCGAATCGAGGGTGACTTGCTTCCACGTCAAAAAGTTCACAGGTGTTTCAATGAAGGACCTAAAATTCCAGGTCTCGAACTCAATCTTGAAGGGTGGAAGATACCTGTGCTTAGATTTTTCAATGTGTGGTGACCGTTGCACACCAGCCACCACACGGGCTTGACAGAGCTAGGTCTTGGTCCAGTAGCAAGGATTACCCAAGACGACTTTAATCAACAGTAAATCTCTGACCAGCCAGAGTGGCAACAGGGAGTCGACAGGTGAGAGGTATGAATCAGGATTCTTTTACATAAGTCACCTTTAATCTTGATGTAACCTCTACTTCCTTCAGTTATAAGTTCAGACAGAGTGCCAAGACACTGTTGGCCCAAACAAAAAACTTTATTGAAATATAAGGAAAGCTCGGAGAAATGTCCCTCTGAGAATGACATTCAATGCTTTGGCTAACAGGCTTCTGCAAGATCCCTCTGAGCTCTACATTTAACACCTCAGTTAACACGCTTGTGCAAAATCACTCCGTTACATTCAGTGCCTGGTTAACACATTTGCAAAATCACCCCAAGTGGTGCATATCAATGCCTTGGTTACATATAAAATCACACGAAGCTCTACATTTAACACCTCAGATAATGCATATAAAATGAGTCTGATCTCTATATTTTAAGTCGTGGTTAACAAGGGAATAACTTGTCATGAGGAATAAGTCCGTCAGATGTGCAAGACTTTACACAGCCATAACTTGCAGCTTCTTGTTTAGCAGTCTATTGTGCAAGGTTATACGTGGGGATTTGATGCAACAGTACATACGAAGCAGTGAGGTCCCTGCTCTATTCTGACCAGGCGTTGCCACATTTATTTTTACACTGCACGGTGTCTTTGGACTCGGTGTCATCGGCCACTCCTGCCAGTGGATCTCACTCCCCAGCTGAGTCAAAGTCAGCCTTTACCTGCCCTACTTTTTGAGTAAAAGCCGTCATTCAGACGCGATGTTAAACCGAGGCCCCATCTACCCTCTCGAGTGGGGGTAAAAGATCCCACGGCCATGATTTCGAAGAAGAGCAGGGGGAGTCGTGGCCAACCTTTCCTCCTAAAGCAACATGACAAAAACTGCCACTCCTGTCAGTGAACCTCACGATCCAGGTGAACCAGAGTGAGCCTTTTCTCAGCCCAATATTTGAGCCACAGTGCAATCACCTCAGGCAGGGGGAAAAGAGAGAAAGAAATTCCTATTGCTCCTCCCTCTCCCCAAACTGCCTTGAAACCCTGCCCTGCATTCATTGCACATAGTGTTGCTGGGATGGAAGCACTGTACATTGTATAAATCATTTGCATCCTATCATAATACACCCACCCATATTTGGACAGACCTAATGTTGCAGTCTAAGGGAATTCCCAGACATGGCACCTGACTCATTTTCCTCCTCTATCCAGGATAATGGCAGGAGAAGACAGGAAAATCTACCCTTGTAACTTTCACAACTAGATTAGCTGGTTACAGGAGTCACACCCACACACACGCATTTACCCATACAATTAGCCATAACCAACTTCCCAGTAACAGCCCCACATGATGCCGCCACTTCAACAGGATGTCCAATGTATCGATCCTTAAAAGACCGATAGGTGGGACCCCATCCACAGATAGTGGCAGCAGTTACCGCCCACACACCAAGGCCCTCCTGATCCAAGCTGTGTCTCTGCCAGGTCAGAGCTGTGTTATCTGCAGCTTGCAGAAACAGCTAGCAGTAAACTGAGCTTAACCCTGCATCTGATGTACCCAGTGTAATGTGTGCACCTGTGAGGATGCTCACACCTTGGGAGAGCTGTTGAGTTGTGAGTGGCTTAGTCAGTCACATGATGTTCACAAGACTCAAGTTGGGTTCGGTGGATCCACAATGAGGCAGGTGGTTGTGAGCCTGGTGGATGAACTGGTAATGTGTAGTGTGATTGTTAAACCTTCGCTAATAAACCAACTAGTGCTTAATAGCAATGTGTTGCTATGAATTATTAAACAAAGAACCCATGAAGCAAATACATTACACTCAGCAAGAAAAAACCCAGTAAATAAACATTCAGCTTCCTCGGTCCAGAGAAATAGGAGAGTGGAACCTCCCAGGACTGAAGTATATGAGCAGGAGCTGAGTTTGAAGTTTGTATTCCTTTTGTTTGTTGGGACAACAACCCAACAACAGGTGGGAATTACCTCTCTGCTTACTCTGCCAATCAAACCTACCCAGAGAGGCAATTCCCAACTGTTGCTCCCCCTACTGCTCATCAGCGGAACTGCTGTCAGAAATCATAAAAGAAAGACCTGGATTTATATCGCGCCTTTCACGACCACGGACGTCTCAAAGCGCTTTACAGTCAATGAAGTACTTTTGGAGTGTAGTCATTGTTGTAATGTAGAAAACACAGCAGCCAAGTTGCACACAGCAAGATCCCACAAACAGCAATGTGATAATGACCCAGATAAAAAAAATTTTTTTTGATTGATTGTTGATTGAGCGATAAATATTGGCCAGGAAACCAGGGACAACTCCCCTGTTTTTCTTCAAAATTGTGCCATGGGTTCTTTTACATCCACTTGAAAAAGCAGACGGGGCCTCGGTTTAACGTCTCATCTGAAAGAACGATACTGCACAGAAGGAGGCTATTCGGCCTATCATGCCCGTGCCAGACTACTGTCCTGGAACTACCCCCAGGATAACCAATCACCTTGGATCAAATTGAACACCTTCACCTGGAGACAATCGGAGCAGGCTCCACTTATTCTCCCAGGTTGCCTCTGTGTTGTATCTACTAAGCTGACACTGAAGAAAGCCACTCACTAAAAAGAAGGAATCAAGTCTGACTATACCTTGGATTCTCTCTATCAGTCAGTGTTTAACCTGTTAAAATGCAAGAATCCCAATTGTCACATACTAGAAATCTACAAATGCTTGTGACATTACCTACATCTTTAGCCTGCACACTCTACTTTGAACATATAATCACACTGTTCCCAGTGTTATAAGTCGGCCATACATAATTACAAATGATTTTCTTAGTTTCCTGAATCAATTTAAAAAGAGGACACATTTTATAGTCAATCACCCCGCTGCCAGTCACATGAACAGCGTAATAGACAGGGTCCTTGCTCCTGGCGAGGACACGATTTTCGACAGTTGATACAGCATTCTGGGCAAAGTGTATATTGCTGCTGAAGATGTTGGTCTGAGTTATTGGAATAACGCTATCGACGGTACGTGTGTTACCCAGAATCACCGTACAGCCCATCACCTCAGAACCATTGCAAGCACGGAATATGTTCCTGAAACTCATTCTGCTCACAGTTACAAGCGACCTAATACAACGTTCAGCTTACTGCTGCTCCCAGTCACTGAGTGATGTTGGTGTAGAATCAATCACACTGCTGTTCCTAGTCACTGAGTGATGTTGGTATTGATTTGATCAGACTGCTCCCAGTCACTGAGTGATGTTGGTATTGATTCGATCACACTGCTCCCAGTCACTGAGTGATGTTACACACAGAATGCAGTTTGGTATAGAAGTGATCGCATTGCTCCCAGTCACTGAGTGATGTTGATATAGAACCGATCACACTGCTCCCAGTCACTGAGTGATGTTGATATAGAATCGATCACACTGCTGCTCCCAGTCACTGAGTGATGTTGATATAGAATCGATCACACTGCTGCTCCCAGTCACTGAGTGATGTTGATATAGAATCGATCACACTGCTCCCAGTCACTGAGTGATGTTGACATAGAATCGATCACACTGCTGCGCCCAGTCACTGAGTGATGTTGATATAGAATCGATCACACTGCTCCCAGTCACTGAGTGATGTTGATATAGAATCGATCAGACTTCTCCCAGTCACTGAGTGACGTTGGTGTAGAATCGATCACACTGCTCCCAGTCACTGAGTGATGTTGATATAGAATCGATCAGACTGCTCCCAGTCACTGAGTGATGTTGATATAGAATCGATCAGACTGCTCCCAGTCACTGAGTGATGTTGATATAGAATCGATCAGACTGCTCCCAGTCACTGAGTGATGTTGATATAGAATCGATCAGACTGCTCCCAGTCACTGAGTGATGTTGATATAGAATCGATCAGACTGCTCCCAGTCACTGAGTGATGTTGATATAGAATCGATCAGACTGCTCCCAGTCACTGAGTGATGTTGATATAGAATCGATCACACTGCTCCCAGTCACTGAGTGATGTTGATATAGAATCGATCACACTGCTGCTCCCAGTCACTGAGTGATGTTGATATAGAATCGATCACACTGCTCCCAGTTACTGAGTGATGTTGATATAGAATCGATCACACTGCTCCCAGTCACTGAGTGATGTTGATATAGAATCGATCACACTGCTGCTCCCAGTCACTGAGTGATGTTGATATAGAATCGATCAGACTGCTCCCAGTCACTGAGTGATGTTGATATAGAATCGATCACACTGCTCCAAGTCACTGAGTGATGTTGATATAGAATCGATCAGACTGCTCCCAGTCACTGAGTGATGTTGATGTAGAATCGATCACACTGCTCCCAGTCACTGAGTGATGTTGATATAGAATCGATCAGACTGCTCCCAGTCACTGAGTGATGTTGATGTAGAAGCGATCACACTGCTCCCAGTCACTGAGTGATGTTGATATAGAATCGATCAGACTGCTCCCAGTCACTGAGTGATGTTGATATAGAATCGATCAGACTGCTCCCAGTCACTGAGTGATGTTGATATAGAATCGATCAGACTGCTCCCAGTCACTGAGTGATGTTGATATAGAATCGATCACACTGCTCCCAGTCACTGAGTGATGTTGATATAGAATCGATCACACTGCTGCTCCCAGTCACTGAGTGATGTTGATATAGAATCGATCAGACTGCTGCTCCCAGTCACTGAGTGATGTTGATATAGAATCGATCACACTGCTCCCAGTCACTGAGTGATGTTGATATAGAATCGATCAGACTGCTCCCAGTCACTGAGTGATGTTGACATAGAATCGATCAGACTGCTCCCAGTCACTGAGTGATGTTGATATAGAATCGATCAGACTGCTCCCAGTCACTGAGTGATGTTGATATAGAATCAATCAGACTGCTCCCAGTCACTGAGTGATGTTGATATAGAATTGATCACACTGCTGCTCCCAGTCACTGAGTGATGTTGATATAGAATCGATCACACTGCTGCTCCCAGTCACTGAGTGATGTTGATATAGAATCGATCAGACTGCTCCCAGTCACTGAGTGATGTTGATATAGAATCGATCAGACTGCTCCCAGTCACTGAGTGATGTTGATATAGAATCGATCAGACTGCTCCCAGTCACTGAGTGATGTTGATATAGAATCGATCACACTGCTGCTCCCAGTCACTGAGTGATGTTGATATAGAATCGATCAGACTGCTCCCAGTCACTGAGTGATGTTGATATAGAATCGATCACACTGCTGCTCCCAGTCACTGAGTGATGTTGATATAGAATCGATCACACTGCTCCCAGTCACTGAGTGATGTTGATATAGAATCGATCAGACTGCTCCCAGTCACTGAGTGATGTTGATATAGAATCGATCAGACTGCTCCCAGTCACTGAGTGATGTTGATATAGAATCGATCAGACTGCTCCCAGTCACTGAGTGATGTTGATATAGAATCGATCAGACTGCTCCCAGTCACTGAGTGATGTTGATATAGAATCGATCACACTGCTCCCAGTCACTGAGTGATGTTGATATAGAATCGATCAGACTGCTCCCAGTCACTGAGTGATGTTGATATAGAATCGATCAGACTGCTCCCAGTCACTGAGTGATGTTGATATAGAATCGATCAGACTGCTCCCAGTCACTGAGTGATGTTGATATAGAATCGATCAGACTGCTCCCAGTCACTGAGTGATGTTGATATAGAATCGATCACACTGCTGCTCCCAGTCACTGAGTGATGTTGATATAGAATCGATCAGACTGCTCCCAGTCACTGAGTGATGTTGATATAGAATCGATCACACTGCTGCTCCCAGTCACTGAGTGATGTTGATATAGAATCGATCACACTGCTCCCAGTCACTGAGTGATGTTGATATAGAATCGATCAGACTGCTCCCAGTCACTGAGTGATGTTGATATAGAATCGATCAGACTGCTCCCAGTCACTGAGTGATGTTGATATAGAATCGATCAGACTGCTCCCAGTCACTGAGTGATGTTGATATAGAATCGATCAGACTGCTCCCAGTCACTGAGTGATGTTGATATAGAATCGATCACACTGCTCCCAGTCACTGAGTGATGTTGATATAGAATCGATCAGACTGCTCCCAGTCACTGAGTGATGTTGATATAGAATCGATCACACTGCTCCCAGTCACTGAGTGATGTTGATATAGAATCGATCAGACTGCTCCCAGTCACTGAGTGATGTTGATATAGAATCGATCAGACTGCTCCCAGTCACTGAGTGATGTTGATATAGAATCGATCACACTGCTCCCAGTCACTGAGTGATGTTGATATAGAATCGATCAGACTGCTCCCAGTCACTGAGTGATGTTGATATAGAATCGATCAGACTGCTCCCAGTCACTGAGTGATGTTGATATAGAATCGATCACACTGCTCCCAGTCACTGAGTGATGTTGATATAGAATCGATCACACTGCTCCCAGTCACTGAGTGATGTTGATATAGAATCGATCAGACTGCTCCCAGTCACTGAGTGATGTTGATATAGAATCGATCACACTGCTCCCAGTCACTGAGTGATGTTGATATAGAATCGATCACACTGCTGCTCCCAGTCACTGAGTGATGTTGATATAGAATCGATCACACTGCTGCTCCCAGTCACTGAGTGATGTTGATATAGAATCGATCACACTGCTCCCAGTCACTGAGTGATGTTGATATAGAATCGATCAGACTGCTCCCAGTCACTGAGTGATGTTGATATAGAATCGATCACACTGCTCCCAGTCACTGAGTGATGTTGATATAGAATCGATCAGACTGTTCCCAGTCACTGAGTGATGTTGATATAGAATCGATCACACTGCTCCCAGTCACTGAGTGATGTTCATATAGAATCGATCAGACTGCTCCCAGTCACTGAGTGATGTTGATATAGAATTGATCAGACTGCTCCCAGTCACTGAGTGATTTTGATATAGAATCGATCACACTGCTCCCAGTCACTGAGTGATGTTGATATAGAATCGATCAGACTGCTCCCAGTCACTGAGTGATGTTGATATAGAATCGATCACACTGCTCCCAGTCACTGAGTGATGTTGATATAGAATCGATCACACTGCTCCCAGTCACTGAGTGATGTTGATATAGAATCGATCAGACTGCTCCCAGTCACTGAGTGATGTTGATATAGAATCGATCACACTGCTCCCAGTCACTGAGTGATGTTGATATAGAATCGATCAGACTGCTCCCAGTCACTGAGTGATGTTGATATAGAATCGATCACACTGCTCCCAGTCACTGAGTGATGTTGATATAGAATCGATCACACTGCTGCTCCCAGTCACTGAGTGATGTTGATATAGAATCGATCACACTGCTGCTCCCAGTCACTGAGTGATGTTGATATAGAATCGATCACACTGCTCCCAGTCACTGAGTGATGTTGATATAGAATCGATCAGACTGCTCCCAGTCACTGAGTGATGTTGATATAGAATCGATCACACTGCTCCCAGTCACTGAGTGATGTTGATATAGAATTGATCAGACTGCTCCCAGTCACTGAGTGATTTTGATATAGAATCGATCACACTGCTCCCAGTCACTGAGTGATGTTGATATAGAATCGATCAGACTGCTCCCAGTCACTGAGTGATGTTGATATAGAATCGATCACACTGCTCCCAGTCACTGAGTGATGTTGATATAGAATCGATCACACTGCTCCCAGTCACTGAGTGATGTTGATATAGAATCGATCACACTGCTGCTCCCAGTCACTGAGTGATGTTGATATAGAATCGATCAGACTGCTCCCAGTCACTGAGTGATGTTGATATAGAATCGATCACACTGCTCCCAGTCACTGAGTGATGTTGATATAGAATCGATCACACTGCTCCCAGTCACTGAGTGATGTTGATATAGAATCGATCAGACTGCTCCCAGTCACTGAGTGATGTTGATATAGAATCGATCAGACTGCTCCCAGTCACTGAGTGATGTTGATATAGAATCGATCAGACTGCTCCCAGTCACTGAGTGATGTTGATATAGAATCGATCACACTGCTGCTCCCAGTCACTGAGTGATGTTGATATAGAATCGATCACACTGCTGCTCCCAGTCACTGAGTGATGTTGATATAGAATCGATCACACTGCTCCCAGTCACTGAGTGATGTTGATATAGAATCGATCAGACTGCTCCCAGTCACTGAGTGATGTTGATATAGAATCGATCACACTGCTCCCAGTCACTGAGTGATGTTGATATAGAATCGATCAGACTGTTCCCAGTCACTGAGTGATGTTGATATAGAATCGATCACACTGCTCCCAGTCACTGAGTGATGTTCATATAGAATCGATCAGACTGCTCCCAGTCACTGAGTGATGTTGATATAGAATTGATCAGACTGCTCCTAGTCACTGAGTGATTTTGATATAGAATCGATCACACTGCTCCCAGTCACTGAGTGATGTTGATATAGAATCGATCAGACTGCTCCCAGTCACTGAGTGATGTTGATATAGAATCGATCACACTGCTCCCAGTCACTGAGTGATGTTGATATAGAATCGATCACACTGCTCCCAGTCACTGAGTGATGTTGATATAGAATCGATCAGACTGCTCCCAGTCACTGAGTGATGTTGATATAGAATCGATCACACTGCTCCCAGTCACTGAGTGATGTTGATATAGAATCGATCAGACTGCTCCCAGTCACTGAGTGATGTTGATATAGAATCGATCACACTGCTCCCAGTCACTGAGTGATGTTGATATAGAATCGATCACACTGCTGCTCCCAGTCACTGAGTGATGTTGATATAGAATCGATCACACTGCTGCTCCCAGTCACTGAGTGATGTTGATATAGAATCGATCACACTGCTCCCAGTCACTGAGTGATGTTGATATAGAATCGATCAGACTGCTCCCAGTCACTGAGTGATGTTGATATAGAATCGATCACACTGCTCCCAGTCACTGAGTGATGTTGATATAGAATCGATCAGACTGTTCCCAGTCACTGAGTGATGTTGATATAGAATCGATCACACTGCTCCCAGTCACTGAGTGATGTTGATATAGAATCGATCAGACTGCTCCCAGTCACTGAGTGATGTTGATATAGAATTGATCAGACTGCTCCCAGTCACTGAGTGATTTTGATATAGAATCGATCACACTGCTCCCAGTCACTGAGTGATGTTGATATAGAATCGATCAGACTGCTCCCAGTCACTGAGTGATGTTGATATAGAATCGATCACACTGCTCCCAGTCACTGAGTGATGTTGATATAGAATCGATCACACTGCTCCCAGTCACTGAGTGATGTTGATATAGAATCGATCACACTGCTGCTCCCAGTCACTGAGTGATGTTGATATAGAATCGATCAGACTGCTCCCAGTCACTGAGTGATGTTGATATAGAATCGATCACACTGCTCCCAGTCACTGAGTGATGTTGATATAGAATCGATCACACTGCTCCCAGTCACTGAGTGATGTTGATATAGAATCGATCAGACTGCTCCCAGTCACTGAGTGATGTTGATATAGAATCGATCAGACTGCTCCCAGTCACTGAGTGATGTTGATATAGAATCGATCACACTGCTCCCAGTCACTGAGTGATGTTGATATAGAATCGATCAGACTGCTCCCAGTCACTGAGTGATGTTGATATAGAATCGATCACACTGCTCCCAGTCACTGAGTGATGTTGATATAGAATCGATCACACTGCTGCTCCCAGTCACTGAGTGATGTTGATATAGAATCGATCACACTGCTGCTCCCAGTCACTGAGTGATGTTGATATAGAATCGATCTGACTGCTCCCAGTCACTGAGTGATGTTGATTAGAATCGATCAGACTGCTCCCAGTCACTGAGTGATGTTGATATAGAATCGATCAGACTGCTCCCAGTCACTGAGTGATGTTGATATAGAATCGATCACGCTGCTGCTCCCAGTCACTGAGTGATGTTGATATAGAATCAATCACACTGCTGCTCCCAGTCACTGAGTGATGTTGATATAGAATCGATCACACTGCTGCTCCCAGTCACTGAGTGATGTTGATATAGAATCGATCAGGCTGCTCCCAGTCACTGAGTGATGTTGATATAGAATCGATCACACTGCTGCTCCCAGTCACTGAGTGATGTTGATATAGAATCGATCACACTGCTCCCAGTCACTGAGTGATGTTGATATAGAATCGATCACACTGCTGCTCCCAGTCACTGAGTGATGTTGATATAGAATCGATCACACTGCTGCTCCCAGTCACTGAGTGATGTTGATATAGAATCGATCACACTGCTGCTCCCAGTCACTGAGTGATGTTGATATAGAATCGATCAGGCTGCTCCCAGTCACTGAGTGATGTTGATATAGAATCGATCACACTGCTGCTCCCAGTCACTGAGTGATGTTGATATAGAATCGATCACACTGCTACCAGTCACTGAGTGATGTTGATATAGAATCGATCACACTGCTGCTCCCAGTCACTGAGTGATGTTGATATAGAATCGATCACACTGCTCCCAGTCACTGAGTGATGTTGATATAGAATCGATCACACTGCTGCTCCCAGTCACTGAGTGATGTTGATATAGAATCGATCAGGCTGCTCCCAGTCACTGAGTGATGTTGATATAGAATCGATCACACTGCTCCCAGTCACTGAGTGATGTTGATATAGAATCGATCACACTGCTGCTCCCAGTCACTGAGTGATGTTGATATAGAATCGATCACACTGCTCCCAGTCACTGAGTGATGTTACATACAGAATGCAGTTTGGTATAGAAGTGATCGCACTGCTCCCAGTCACTGAGTGACACATGCCTGCAACTGAAAAGCAATTGGTATTTGTCAGATGTAATCACTTTTATTTTTAGAATCATTTAAACTTGATAAACAGCAGGCTCTGGTTTCAGGAATGGCCGTTGTAATTAACAAACCAGCTTTAGAATTACCATCATTAATTTCTTGCTGGCGCATCAGAAAATAAGGTCCTTCAAATTACGACACTGACCAACTCCAGGTCAAGGTTTTTACCCAACAGTTGGGGTGACAGTGAGCCGCAGTCACTGGACCGATCTCTGTGCCCAAGCTAGCCGTTCTATTTTTTTGTCGTAGTTTAAAGGGACTGACTATTTCCGCTGCACTCTTTGACAGACAGGCAACAAGCCCCACCCCCTGTATACTTCCCTTTTTGTGACAGACAGGCAGCAAGCCCCATCCCCTTGTCAAGCTGGAGGAGGGGGAGGCTTAGGCACTTTGGCTGGGGGAGGGATGTACTTGGTCTGGGGTAAGGCACTTTGGCTGGGGGAGGGATGTACTTGGTCTGGGGTAAGGCACTTTGGCTGGGGGAGGGATGTACTTGGACTGGAGTACGGGACTTTGGCTGGGGGAGGAATGTACTTGGTCTGGGGTACGGGACATTGAATGGGGGAGGAATGTACTTGGACTGGAGTACGGGACTTTGGCTGGGGGAGGGATGTACTTGGTCTGGGGTACGGGACTTTGGCTGGGGGAGGAATGTACTTGGTCTGGGGTACGGGACATTGAATGGGGGAGGAATGTACTTGGTCTGTGGTGTGGGACTTTGGCTGGGGCAGGGATGTACTTGGTCTGGGGTACAGGACTTTGGCTGACCCTTGCTGTCTTCTGGGGAGCTCTGTCCTCTGTCGCTTCAGGAAGTCAAAGTTGATCGAGATACCACTTGCAAAGTCAGTGAGACCTTCACAATGACACATTGAACTTCAGGGTGTGGCTTATCCTCCAAGGGGACCAATCAGAAATAAGGGGTGGAGCATGTTGCCCATTTTTGCAGTACAAATAAGTGAGTCCTTTATTTTATTGCTGGTTGTGACAGCTTGCTATGTGCAAACTGGCTGCCGTGTTTCCTACATCACCACAGTGAATACACTTCAAAAGTGCCTAAGAAATAGGTGCAGGAGTAGAATATTCGGCCCATTGAGCCTGCACCGCCATTCGATATGATCATGGCTGATCTTCTACCTCATCTCCAATTTCTTGCTCTATCCCATATCCCTTGATTCCCTTAATATCCAAAAATCTATCAATCCCTATCTGGAATATACTCAATGACTGAGCCTCCACAGCCATCTGGGGTAGAGAATTCACCCTCTGAGTGACAAAATTTCTCCTCATCTCAGTCCTAAATGGCCGACCCCTTATTCTGAGACTGTGACCCCTGGTTCTTGGCTCCCCAGCCAGAGGAAACATCCTCCCTGCATCTACCCTGTCAAGCCCTGTAAGAATTTTGTATCTTTCAATTAGGTCACCTCTCGTTCTTCTAAACTCTAGAAAATATAGGCCTAAACTTACTCAATCCTCCATCCCAGGAATCAGTCTGGTGAACCTTTGTTGCACTCTCTTTATGGCAAGTATATTCTTCCTTAGGTAGGGAGACGAAAACTGTGCACAATACTCCAGGTGTGGTCTCACCAGGGCCCTTTTTGCAGTAAGACGTCTTTACTATTATACACAAAACCTCTTGTAATAAAGGCTAACATACCATTTGCTTTCCTAATTGCTTGCTGTACCTGCACGTTAACTTTCAGTGATTCGTGTACAAGGACATCCAGGTCCCTCTGAATGCAAACATTTTCCAGTCTCTCACCATTCAAAAAAGAATCTGCTTTTCTATTTTTCCTACCAAAGTGGATAACTTCACATTGTTATGTAATCTGTATTACACTACCATCAGAGGACCTACTTGCTGGAGTCCCAAGGGATCCCAGCATCCCTTGGGAGCACAGCATATAAGCAGGCCACCCACAAGGTACCTGCACTCTGGAATCTTATTAAAGGAGTTAAGGTCACACTTGCTCATTGTACACAGTACTCAATTTCATCCTTTATTATGAACGTACCAATTGTCGACGAGGTAACGAACAACCGCACGAAAATGCAAAGAACACTTGGTATCCTGGAGAAGTTCTCAGAAAGGGCGGATTGGGAGGCCTTCGTGGAAAGACTTGACCAATACTTTGTGGTCAACGAACTAGAAGGGGACAAGAACGCTACCAAACGAAGGGTGATCCTCCAAACTGTCTGTGGGGCAACAACCTATACCTCATGATGTAGGGGAGGACGAAAACCCCCTCATTTTACCCAGAAGGAAAAGGGCTGTGGGATCAGTCTGTGCTGTGAATTGAAACCGATGGAAGGAAAATTTTGGGACACAAATGAATTTTAAAAGAGCAGACAAGGCCTGCAGGGGATAAAAGGGGGTGCATTCATGGAGACCCCCCCCCCCCCAGTGTTTGGACTCATAGGAAAGGGAATTTAATTTGGAACTATCTACCAGAAAGTTTGAAATCCTAATGTGCACATGGAAGAAACTACAAACTTTAATCGAATTTGGGATTTTTTTAAAAGATGTATGTTGGGTCTGCAAGAAAAGGGGTGGAGTCAATATCAAAAGGGCCAGTTTGGACATTGGAATTAATCAAATTGTCTGGGAACTGTATACCCTCGAAACTTGCCCCTTGAAAACATTAGCATTTAAACAATGCCACATACATATTCCAACACCTTTTTTCATCAGGCATAGAAATATTTGGCTCAGGCCAGACTAGCATAATGGCTACAGGAGGCCAATGCAATCAACACCCACTCAAACCTTGAGTAGGTTAAGATCAGTGGGGAAAAAAAACCCTCAATCTAAAACTGCTGCATTTTTCAAAATCAAAAGTCCACAAATGAGAAGAATCGACTTCAGCAGGAGAGGCGGACTGGATAATCTGACTATAAGAAAAGGGTTTCTGACGTAGTGAAGAAAGAAGTGATGATTTTCCCTGCCCTCGTGATTCAACAACCACAACCAGCAAGCCTCTCGACACTGAAGGAAAACCAGTGTCCGAAGACACCGAAGATAGAAGAAACAAACCACCAGACTGCGGAAGGCACAGTAGTGAGTATAACCTCTGGTCCCCAGAACTCCCAACTCAGTTAGGCCAGGAAAGGTGGGAGGTTGGGCATTGTACTGCTAAACTGGTGTAAAGATTTTCGTTGGGTCCATTTTAGTGGGATTTAGGAGGATTGTTTTGTTGGTGTATTGCTGTTTGTTGAGTTACACCTTGTCAAATAAATTGGAAGCCTAAAGTTCTTCTTGGAATCACCTTGTCTCAGTTCTATTATATTACATCTCCTGATCGTGAGTCTTATGTCAGAACCATGTAAGGGAAGCTAGGAGCGCCTCGAAAACGCTCAACTGTGTGTCACAGGCTAGGGAAGAAGGGGTTAGGAGTGTTTGACACTCACAGGTGCCTCACAGGCTAGGCATAAGCTGTGGGGACGCACGAGTCTCAAAACCCCCTTCATAAGCTGTGGACAGTCTCTCCAGGGGTACTCTTGCAGCACTCAGGGTACCGCACAGGCCATGCATAAGCTGTGAGGGCAGAAGCCCAGAGAGAGACACCCAAGGCACAACAACCCTGTGAAAACCCCTTACAGAACATGGCGACCACGAAGGAACATAAGCAAACAGGAGATGTTAATATTACAGATGAGGTGATAAGAGAGGAAACTAAAATGGAGGAGAGAATTTCCTCATACATTTTTGGCAAGGTGAACCTCACCAAACCTTGGGTACAAGCCCTCACTCGGGCAGAGCGCCCAGTGGATGCTGCTGCTCAGTGGACAGCAGGGAAGGACCACAACCACAGGGTGGAAAAGGCCATCTGGCTTATCTGCTTCACCCGTCAAGTCCGAAAGCTCGACCAGCGGGTGAAGGACTTGGAACAGAGTCTTCAGAAATCAGAGGAGCTCTCTGCTATCCGGGCTGTGGTTGGGGACAACCTGCTGGCCGAATTAGCTGGGGAGCAGCAAAGGAACCGGCAGTTGGAGGAGACCTTCCGAAATTGCCGGGACTATCTTCAGTGTCAGGTCACTGAGGTCAAGGGTAGTGAGGGGTCCCTCCGGGAACAGAACTCTCAGTACACCCAGAAAATTTGGGAACTGGAGAATAAATTAAAAGACGTACAGGCAGCCTATAAAGTGGCCAGTAGCAGTGAGTTTGCAGATCACGGTCCCTGCCAGGAGAGGATTAAAACTCTCACCCACGCTCTATCCCAGGCAAAGGGGATGGTCGCCCTGATAGGACCCGGAGGGTCCACAGGGGACAAAGGAGAGTATTGGGGGGTAGAGGAGAATCCAAAGGCAAGAGGCGCCCGACCACCTCCTGAGGCACTGGTGGTTTGTCCGGTGGGGTACCAGGAGGGGCGGAGCACGCAGGTAGTAGCATACCCAGGGCTGGGGGCAGGACCAATGTGTCCCATTTGGCAGCAGGGATGTGAGGCTCCCGCCGAGGGTCAGTTAAGGGCTGGATCAGGCGACCAGGCACTGTCTGCTGCACCGGCTATGGTGGGACAGCCGGAGGTAGAGGGACCAGCGCAGAAAGATCCTGAAGCAGGGCGGATGTGCCTGGTCAGGCAGCGTAAGTACGGTCCTCCACAGGGAGGTGGCCAAGGTCAGGGAGCGCTGGAGAGCGACTTTATTATTCCCCACGGAGTTCAATCACTCAGGGCCATGGTGGCCCATTTGGCCAAACTCACTCGCAGCGGGGACCCATCTATCCACTTCATGGAGCTGATGCAGGCAGGGGAAATTAATGGGTGCGACGAGGAAGAGACAGCCAAGCTGCTGCCCTTCTCTCTGGACAGCAAATTGTACCAGGCCCTACCGGCAGAATGCCGGAGGGGGCAGCGCACATTTACTGAGGTCCAGAGGGCCGTCCTTGAGGCTATGGGCTTCGATGATGGCAGTCCTTTCGAACAGGTCGAAAGGACAAGGCAGCTCGCAGGGGAAACCCCGCAGACGTTTGCGGACAGGCTGTGGGTGGTATACCACGCAGCCTGTGGGGAGCTCCTCGACCGGGCGAATCTTTCCGCGGTACAGACTGGCCGCTGGCTGAGGATGCTGGTGGCAAACTGCTTGCCCCGGCTCAAGGCCAGGGCAGAACTGTGGTTTGATTCCCGGGACCCCAACCTCACCGAGGAAGCAGTGGTCAGGCAACTGGCACTGGTCCAACGGAATGGAGGAGGGGAGGAGGAGAAAACCTCCAAAGGTCGGGTAAATGAAGTAAAACCCAACTCGATTCTCGGCCTTTTGGCTAAGATCATGCGTAACTGACCTGACAGGGGAGTAGCCACCATGACCTCCGGGTGGTTCTCCCTGGATCAGGAAGGTATATGCTTGCTTTTTTGGAAACAGGAGGTGGGTGGGGTGGCTTGACCCATCCACCTCCACGGAGGTGTGTGGGGGACCTGACCCATCCACCTCCATGGCACGAACCTGGTATTGCAGTACTTCCAGGAACGGTGCAGTGGCTCTAGGCCTTTTGGCTAAGAGCATTGGCGCAGAGTGATCCTTGGCATGTGCAAGGTGACCTCTGGCGTTTGTGATTTGACAAAGAATTGGAACGATTGGCTACAAATTTCAAAAAAAAAAACCCAACTCGATTCCCAAAAGGGAATGGCACCAGGAGGGTGGTCGCTCGTCTGATAAGGAGGGAGTGTGCTACGGGTGCGGGAAAGCTGGGCATTTTAAAAGGGATTGCAGGAGCACAGTAAAGAGATATGGGGGGAGAAGTTCTTTAGGAGCTTCCCAGAGTGGGGGAAGTGGAGCGAGCTCCTCACCATCCCTTGACCAGATAGTAGCTGCAGTGAGGACAGCGCTGGAGGGGACTGGGAAGGTAGCCATGGCAAGAGGCAGGGAAGCACCAGCAACCCTGCCAGTACAGAGGCCGTGACTAGCCCAGACCCAGCTTGCATACCTGTGCCCACTAGAATACGACCCCTGGGGACGACCCTGGGTCAAGATGGAGGTTGAGGGTGTATTGGGTACCTACCTTTTGGACACTGGTGCTTCCAGCACGATAGTCCATTCGGAGGACCCCGCAACCTCACCTCTATCAAACGGGGTGCCGTATCAACTAGTTGGGTTCACAGGTAATGAGAAGGCTGGGTTTTTCTCAGTCCTGCTCGCAGTTCGTTTAGGAGCACTCGAAACACAATGGAAGTGCGTCCTGATGAACTGGGAGCAGGTGGGAAAAGGGATTTTGGGGGCTGATTTTATCATCGCTCGCCAGATCCTAGTAGACTTGAGGAATCAGTGTCTATGGGGCACAGTGGGCACGGGAGCAGAGGGAGAAGTCATGGTTATTGATAAGAAACAGGGAAAAAGGACTCTGTGTACAATGAAGCCAAAAGGGGGTTACGACCTGGAGGTTCTGGTCGGTAACACCCCGGCCGAGTACCGGGCCTATGTGCAAGCAAATCTTGCAGCATTTGCCACCCATAAACACGACTGTGGGAGAGTCACAGGAGTGGAGGTTAGAATCGATGAGGATCCCATGTCCCGCCCGCAAAAGCAGTATGGCTTTCCCTGAGAGGCAGAAGCAGACTTGGAGACAGCTTTAAGCTCGCTTGTCGAGCAGGGTGTTTTGAGACCCATAGCCACCCATGTCAACTCCCCGCTTTGGCCGGTTAGGAAACCGAATAATTCTTGGAGGGCTACGGTGGATTATAGGGTGCTCAATAAAAACACCCCAGCTTGTGCTCCCACAGTAGCGGCGGTTGCGGATCTGATAGGGGAAATCCCTGCATCCGCAACCACGTTCACAGTGTTGGACATATCCAACGGGTTCTGGTCTATCCCTGTACGGAGTTTGCCTTCACCTTCCGGGAACAGCAGTATACATGGAGCTGCCTCCCACAGGGCTTTCATAACAGTCCCAGCATCTTTCTCCAATGCATGGCGAACTGCTTAAAAGGCTTCAGCCAGCCACACCAGCTGGTCCAGTATGTGGACGACCTGTTGTTGTTCACAGACAGCAGTGAGGAACACGGTCCACTGCTGGCCGAACTGCTGGTCTTACTGAAGGAAGGGGGTTTTAAAGTTAACCCCAAGAAAGCCCAGATAGGTCTAGGAGAGGTAAAATTCCTGGGCCTGACGATAAGGGCAGGAGAAAGGGCCATTGATGAGGCTAGAAGAAAGACAGTGCAGGAATTCCCTGTCCTTAGGGATGTGTCGGGGGTAAGGTCTTTCCTGGGAATCACTGGCTACTGTAGGGACTTCATCGAGGACTATGCAGCCACTGCCGCCCCTCTGCTCAGACTCCTACATAAGGGGGTCGAGTGGGAATGGGACAAGGACTGTGAGGCAGCATTTGTCCGTCTTAAGAGAGACCTGCAGGTAGCACCAGCCCTAGGGGCAATTGATGGGGGGGAGGAATTCTTCCTGGAGGTGGCAGCCTGTGGTGACAGCTTAAGTGCAGTGTTGCTCCAGGGGCGAAATGGTCAGCTGAGACCAGTGGTGTACTCCTCCAGGGTCCTCACGGAGGTAGAAAAGGGATACTCCAATTGTGAGAGGCACTTGCTTGCCACCCACTGGGCAGTAAAGAGAGCTCAGATCTTTACCGGAATATCCCCCATTACACTCCTCACCCATCATGCCCCGACACAGATGCTGTTGGACGAGAGGATTAAGGATGGGACAGTGAGAAGTGCTAGAATCACTCACTGGACCCTCCTCCTCTCCCAAATGACTTTAAAGGTCAAGGGCCTCTGCGAGCCCAGGCTCGCAGCAAATTTAATCTATCCAGGGCAGCCGCATCGATGCTCTGTGGAGGGAGTATGGGACATTAACTTTGGATTTCGGGCAGGGATACACCCCACAGGCCGCGAGATCTACGTTGATGGCTCCAGTTCAGTGTCCGCGGGTACAAGACTCACGGGCTGTGGAGTTTGGGATCCCAAGGCAGGAATTGCCTTGGCTCTTAAACTCCCATGCACCCTGAGTGCCCAGTAGGCAGAACTCTCGGCGGTGATGTGTGTGGTCACACACCCCGAGGAATTCCCTACCCCATACACGATTTGCTCGGACAGCATGTTCACTTGCAATTCATGTACAGAGTATCTGGCGATTTAGTCACGCCGGGGGTACACCTCTGCGGATGGGAAGCCCCTTGTGACCAAACCCCTGCTAGAAAAGATCGTGGCTGCAGTGGGAGAAACCGGGGATGTATATATCCATAAGGTAAAGGCCCACTCCAAAACTGAGCCACGGGGGGAAGGTAACCAGCAAGCAGACCTGCTGGCAAGGGAAGGTGCTCGCAGAGGTCGCCCATGGGACCCATACGAGGATAGCAGCAGCAAGAAGCAAGCCAGGGACACAAGGGAGCGTAGGGGCGGCTGCGGCCCCGGACCTTAAAGTAGTCCAGATGCAGGATCCGATCCTGAAGGCTACCTTAGCTGCTATCAAAAGGGGGGAAAAGGCGGAGGGCCCATACAGTGCTGTAGATATTGCTGTGCGGGAAGGCATGTTGTTTAAAGGGGACAAATGGGTAGTGCCGCCACAACACCGGAGGGAATTCCTTCAGCTGGCCCATGAGGGTCCAGGTGCGGGACACCCTGGGCCAGAATCTACCTGGCAACGGGTAGAAAAGGCAGGGTGGTGGCCAGACCTCCGGGAAGACATCCACAACTTCTGTGCGGGCTGTCTGGTTTGTGCTGCAAACAACCCAGACCCTCAGAAAAGGAAGGCGTCTATGGGACACGTCAGGCGGGTAGAGGGTCCATGGCAGTCGATCCAGATCGACTACATCGGACCCCTACCGGCCGCCCAGGGAGGTTATAAATACTGCCTCGTCCTGGTGGATGTGTTTTCCAAGTGGGTGGAAGCCTTCCTTTACCGAATAGCTACCGCGGTGGGGACTGCAAAAATCCTGGTGAGGGAGGTGTTCTCTCGGTGGGGTCTACCTCAAATCGTGGAGTCCGACCGGGGAAGCCACTTCACCGGCCAGGTGATGCAGGCCACCCTAAAGGTGCTGGGGATAAGAGCCAAATGGCATGTCGCCTACAACCCTCAGTCCTCAGGCCCCGTAGAACGCCTGACCGGACCCTAAAGGAAAGGCTGCACAAGGAGACGGGAGACTCACCGAACAAGTGGGTGGAGGTCTTACCGTTGGTCCTCATGGGAATCCGGGCCAGTCAGTCAAAGAGCACAGGGTACTCACCCCATGAGCTGATGACGGGCCGGATCATGAGAACCCCAGTGCATGTGTTGGCGCCGGTTCTCACCGAAGGGCAGCTCCGAGAGGTAAACCGGGACCGGTTTGTCAGGAACCTGTTTGAACACCTGAAACAGATTCACTGGCAGGCTGCTAGTAACGTGGGCAGACAGCATCAGAGTAACCGATTGCTGCTAGAACCCAGCAAACACCACGAATGGGAGATAGGGGATCAGGTCATGGTGAGGAACTATGCTCGGGTCGGGGTTTTTGAAGCATTATATATGGGATCATACAGCATAGTCGACAAGGCTAGCCCTATGGTCTATGCAGTTCGACTGCCTCGCCAGGTGAAGTGGTATCACATTAATCAGTGTAAATTGTTTGACCCCAAAAGAGGTAAAAAAACAGAGGGGACGAGCAAGGGAAGGGAATCAGGCACTGGGGGAAGAACAGGCCCCGGTGGATTTGGAGGCTCCGGAGGAGGCAGCGGGCCCCGAAGCTCTACAGCCGGGGCTGGTTCACTGCTCCTGTAAGGCTATCCCACCACTGGGTAGAGGTTCCCAGCCCACTAACAGAAGTAGGGAGAAAGGCTCTACCATTAGCAAGGTTCAAGGGGAAGCTGAACCTCCCATGGTGGATCAGCTGGGGCTAGCCCAAGAGGTGGAGGAGATGGCATTGCAGCCCATAACGTGGGACTCTGCACCGACAGTAAGGAGGAGTAACAGAGTGCCACAGCCCAGGGCGCCGTGGTCCCCTGTTTACTTAGCCTCCCGCCCCAGACCGATACAGCGAAAGACAACAGAGAGGGTGCTCTGTTGTGCTAGCAAGGGTCTCCCACCGATTATCCGGGGCTCGGGAAGGCCTTGGAGGGCAGCACAAGACTCATTAAGGGGGACCATACGAGCCCCTCAGCGGAGGGCATCCTGGTCCCCAGGGTACTGTCAGCCGAGTGGTCGACGACGCCTGTACAGTGACAGGATATAGCCTGGCCACCCGGGGACGGGTGGCGGTGTATATATTTTCCCTTCCTGTTTTGTTACTTTGTGTTGTGTGTATATGTGTTTAGGTAAGGCAGTGACGGTTGTGTACAGCATTTTATGTTCGGAACATGTTAAGTGGGCCGAGCCTGGAGAGGTCTCTCAAGGCAAGGCCATGTTCTTCTTGCCTTTCAGATGTCAACACCTCCCTACTGTACGTTAGTGATGCTGGTATCGCTAAGGATCTGCACCGGGCACCGAGGGGACACCGAAGACTCCCTAGTTTTCGGATGCTCCGGGGGCAGAGCGCTGACAGTGACCACAGGAGAAGGGACTCCGGCGGCGGATGGCCGGGTCACCTACTCCCATGAGGGGAAATGGCCTGGGTGGTTGGGATCAAACTCCACCAAGTACTCCAACCATAAGGACTTTACCTACGGAGAGGCCTCCACCCCTGCCCGGAGATCACTGTGGCCACTTCCAGAGTGAGAGTGACAGAAGGCAGGAAGGTATGCCTAACTTGCCAAGGGGATATACCTCTGGGATGGTGGTGGTGGCTCAGAAAGCTCAAGAGGGACATGGGAGACTGACACTCGGACTGGGAACGTCTGGATAATGATACCTACCGAACCATCATGGGGTCATCTGGCGGGGTAACGGTGTGCTGGGAGAAATGGTGGGCGTACGACCAAAGAATTTATTTGTGTATGTGGGGATCCACTCGCATGTGTTCAGAGGGGGTCTCCATTGCTTTTTATAGGTGGTGGCAGGATGTCAGGGATGGGGTGGTATGGGATCGCAGCGGGGAGGCATGTGTGACCCCCAAACCCCGGGTACCAATAAATGCCACCGAACTTGTAGTTCGGGAAAGAAAACCCCCATCCACGACCAAGCCCACCGTCCCACACGAGTGCCCGACAACAACCAGGGGGCCGGGAATGGTTTAGTGTTGGTCCCTACCGAGAAACTACTTTATCAGGGGGTACACTACGCAGTGGCATCAGTGGTGCTAAATCTGACACAAGTCCGCCTACCTACGTGGTGTCCCCGGGAAACCGAGCTGTTATACCAGGCTCTGCTGCGGGAGATGTTCCGGAAGTTCTATGAACTGGACTTCGGGGATGTCAAAGTGACAGACTTGTATAAACAGTGGGATGGGGCCGAACCGGGCAGGCAGAGGCGTGGCACTTTAAATGACATTCTTACGGGGTTTAACACCGGGGCGTCTGCCATAAACAGTTTGGATAACATGCAGCTGGCCCTCCAGATAAATGGGTTAAAGAATCAGCTGCGCAAAGTCCTGGGGGACGAGAATACCGTAGTGGGATCCGCGCTCCACGAAGAGGTGGCAATGACAGTTCACTTAAAGGAGATTATCTCTCAATTGGAGGCACAGGCCAGGGCTGTAAACGCCTTGATTCGGGAGATAGAAACGCCTCCGATCAAGCTGCCCAAAATGAGGTGTGCGTGCTCTATGGGGCCTGGTTGCTGGGAGAGGGACGGAGTAACCTCGAGGATCTGAGACAGGGACAGGTCCCCTCCTGGATCAGCAACCAGCACTTAGCAGCACTGCACCCTTATGATAATGTTTTGAGTCCTTGCCAACTTCGTGTAGCGTCGGAAGCCTACCCGGTACCGGTGGACTGTGGGAAGTCAAACCATACCATCATGGGTGTGGTGGTCAGGATGCCCGTGATGGGGGTGTCCCCACGACCAGCACCCCTGTACCGAGTGGAGAATGTGGGAGTCATTCGTGGAGGGGTGCATGTTCGATTCCAAGAGGTCCCACCTTATGTCACAATGTGGGAGCACACTGTGACAGGTACAGACCTCTCGGGTTGTCGGAGCAGGGGAGCACAGGTAATCCTGTGCCCCCAGCACTTGAACGCTTTTGCAAGGCCACAATGCGGGTTCAGCACTGCTGGGGCAGAGCCTATTAATTGCACAATGGAGGTAATGGCCCCTAACCACATGCCTCCACAGGTAGCATATGTAGGCGGTGGGACATATTGTGTTACCACAAGTGCCCATCGGTATGAACACGGACCGGGAAGGTGATGTCCAATACTGTACAGCAGCTTTTGCTTTAAACCCAGGGCAGAGGTTCAAGTGGCACACACCAGAATCACACCCATCCCTGAACCTTCCACGATTCACCTCACGGTGCAAAACAACCTCAGCCATCTACAACAATATGTCGCCCAGTTTGGCTATCCCATTGCCCCACTACCTGAGAAACTTACAGCCCTCCTCCAGGCAGTGGATTTGTCTCAAAAACATTTTTACACCATGGAGCAGAAAACTGAAATTCTAGCAGGGGAGATTGCCCAGATTAAACCCCCAGCATGGTGGGATTTGGGAATACGGGCAGACATACCTGCATGGATCCGGGTGGGATTGCATGCCTTAGTAATCGGCCAACTCCTGATTGTAGCTTATCTGCTAGTTACAAGCTGTAAGCTTAGGAGAAAAAGAAAAAGAACGCAGTTCCTCAGGCTACTACATAGCCAGGAGAGCCGTTGCTAAACACTCAAGGTGTGTAAACAAAGCTTGACCGCGACACTTAGGCGGTTTTGTTATTTCCAGGGATGACTGCGTTTTTCATACATGGCCCCTGGGGAGTTAGCAGGGCAGGTTTCTTTGTTTTACATTTGAGACTGAAATGAGACTCAATGTACAATTACTGCTGTAACCTTAAGTACATATATGTATGTTGCTGTCGTGTATTGTAACCTGTTGGATTTCTGTGTTTAGTACCGCGTTAAAAGGAATTACGATTATATATTGACGGGATCAGTTTAGAGTTAAACTGGGGAAAGTTGGGCAATTTGGGAGACCTAGGATTTTCTCACCACCCTGAACTTTGACACACTCGAGTGGTGTCTGACTGTGTCAGATGGGGGATTATGTAGGGGAGGACGAAAACCCCCTCATTTTACCCAGAAGGAAAAGGGCTGTGGGATCAGTCTGTGCTGTGAATTGAAACCGATGGAAGGAAAACTTTGGGACACAAATGAATTTTAAAAGAGCAGACAAGGCCTGCAGGGGATAAAAGGGGGTGCATTCATGGAGACCCCCCCCCCCCAGTGTTTGGACTCATAGGAAAGGGAATTTAATTTGGAACTATCTACCAGAAAGTTTGAAATCCTAATGTGCACATGGAAGAAACTACAAACTTTAATCGAATTTGGGATTTTTTAAAAGATGTATGTTGGGTCTGCAAGAAAAGGGGTGGAGTCAATATCAAAAGGGCCAGTTTGGACATTGGAACTAATCAAATTGTCTGGGAACTGTATACCCTCGAAACTTGCCCCTTGAAAACATTAGCATTTAAACAATGCCACATACATATTCCAACACCTTTTTCATCAGGCATAGAAATATTTGGCTCAGGCCAGACTAGCATAATGGCTACAGGAGGCAAATGCAATCAACACCCACTCAAACCTTGAGTAGGTTAAGATCAGTGGGGAAAAAAAACCCTCAATCTAAAACTGCTGCATTTTTCAAAATCAAAAGTCCACAAATGAGAAGAATCGACTTCAGCAGGAGAGGCGGACTGGATAATCTGACTATAAGAAAAGGGTTTCTGACGTAGTGAAGAAAGAAGTGATGATTTTCCCTGCCCTCGTGATTCAACAACCACAACCAGCAAGCCTCTCGACACTGAAGGAAAACCAGTGTCCGAAGACACCGAAGATAGAAGAAACAAACCACCAGACTGCGGAAGGCACAGTAGTGAGTATAACCTCTGGTCCCCAGAACTCCCAACTCAGTTAGGCCAGGAAAGGTGGGAGGTTGGGCATTGTACTGCTAAACTGGTGTAAAGATTTTCGTTGGGTCCGTTTTAGTGGGATTTAGGAGGATTGTTTTGTTGGTGTATTGCTGTTTGTTGAGTTACACCTTGTCAAATAAATTGGAAGCCTAAAGTTCCTCTTGGAATCACCTTGTCTCAGTTCTATTATATTACATCTCCTGATCATGAGTCTTATGTCAGAACCGTGTAAGGGAAGCTAGGAGCACCTCGAAAACGCTCAACTGTGTGTCACAGGCTAGGGAAGAAGGGGTTAGGAGTGTTTGACACTCACAGGTGCCTCACAGGCTAGGCATAAGCTGAGTCTCAAAGCCCCCTTCATAAGCTGTGGACACAGTCTCTCCAGGGGTGCTCTTGCAGCACTCAGGGTACCTCACAGGCCAGGCATAAGCTGTGAGGGCAGAAGCCCAGAGAGAGACACCCAAGGCACAACAACCCTGTGAAAACCCCTTACAATGAAGAATCTCCTGGCCCCAGCAAAATCAACAGAGAAATCCTACGAAGAATTGTGTATGCTGGTCAAGGAGCACCTAAATCCTAAGGAAAGCGTTTTGATAGCCAGATATCGGTTCTACACATGTCAACGATCGGAGGGCCAGGAAGTGGCGAGCTACGTCGCCGAACTAAGGCGTCTCGCAGGACATTGTGAGTTTGAGGGATTCCTAGAACAAATGCTCTGAAACGTTTTTGTACTGGGCATTGGACATGAGACAATCCTTCGCAAACTGTTGACTGTAGAAAAGCCATAACAATAGCCCAGGCATTTATGTCCACAAGCAGATTTTGCAGAACAAAGAAGTTTCAGCCAGTACTGTGCATAAAGTAACGTCGGTTTTGAGCAGAAATGTACAGGGCAGAATGTACACGCCGGCTGCTGTGGCCCGACCTCAATTGACCGAGAGTCCGCCATCATCGGTTAATGCGAGGCACTTAACACCTTGTTGGTGCTGCGGAGGTGATCATTGGCCCCATCAATGCCGCTTTAAGCACTATGCGTGCAATGGTTGCAGAACAATGGGACACCTCCAACGAATGTGCAGGCAAGCGGCAAACCCTGCAAACCACCACGTTGCAGAGGAAGATCGATCCACAGTGGATCAGGCTGAATTAGAAACTCGTACTGAGGAGGCAGAAGTGTACGGGGTACACACGTTCACGACGAAATAGCCACCAATAATGTTGAAAGTTGAACTGAACGGCATTCCAGTATCTATGGAGCTGGACATGGGGGCAAGTCAGTCCATAATGAGTAAAAAGGCCTTCGATAGGCTGTGGGGAAAGAAGGCACACAGGCCCAACCTCAGCCCCATTCACACCAAACTAAGGACTTACACTTAGGAACTAATCCCTGTAATTGGCAGTGCAGAAGTCAAAGCCTCCTATGACGGAGCAGTACATGAACTCCTGCTGTGGATTGTACCAGGGGATGGCCCACGTTGTTTGGCAGAAGCTGGCTGGGAAAAATCCGCTGGAACTGGGACAACATCCGAGCACTTTCGTCCGTCGATGACGCCTCAGGTACCCAGGTTCTAAGCAAGTTCCCCTCGTTATTCGAGCCAGGTATTGGAAGCTTCTCGGGGACAAAAGTGCAGATCCATTTGGTTCCCGGTACGCGACCCATCCACCACACGGTACAGGCGGTACCGTACATGATGCGTGAAAAAGTGGAAATTGAGCTGGACAGGCTGCAACATGAAGGCATCATCGCACCAGTGGAATTCAACAACTGGGCCAGTCCGATTGTCCCGGTACTCAAGGAGGACGGTATGGTTAGAATTTGCAGGGACTATAAAGTAACGATTAACCGTTTTTCGCTGCAGGACCATTACCCGCTACCCAAGGCAAACGACCTATTTGCGACCCTGGCTGGAGGGAAGATGTTCACCAAACTGGACCTGACCTCAGCCTATATGACGGAAGAGCTGGAGGAGTCTTCACCTGCATCAACACGCATAAAGGTCTGTTTATCTACAACCAGTGTCCGTTCGGGATTCGGTCGGCCGCGGCGATCTTCCAGTGGAACATGGGAGCCTGCTAAAGTCGGTTCCTCGCACCGTGGTTTTCCAGGACGATATACTGGTTACAGGTTGGGACAGCATGGAGCACTTGAAGAATCTGGAGGAGGTTCTTAGTCGGTTGGATTGCCTGGGGCTCAGGTTGAAACGCTCGAAGTGTGTATTCCTGGCGCAGAATGTTGAATTCTTGGGAAGGAGAATCGCAGCAGACGGCATCAGACCTATCGATGCCAAGACGGAGGCCATCAAGAACGTGTCACGACCACAGAACATGATGGAGCTGCGGTCATTCCTGGGACTCCTTAACTATTTTGGTAATTTCCTACCTGGGTTAAGCACCCTGCTAGTACTCCTACATGTGCTTCTGCGCAAGGGAGATGACTGGATATGGGGGAATTCACAAGAGGCTGCCTTTAAGAAAGCCAGAAATTTATTATATTCGAACAAACTGCTTGTCCTGTATAACCCATGTAAACGATTAGCGTTAGCTTGCAATGTGTCGTCATACGGGGTTGGGTGTGTGTTACAACAGGCTAACGAATTGGGGATTTTGCAACTGATTGCGTATGCATTCAGGAGTTTATCCAAGGCTGGAAGGGCCTACAGTATGTTTGAAAAAGTGGCTCTGGCATGGGTTTGCGGGGTAAAAAAAATGCACCAGTACTTATTTGGCCTCAAGTTTGAGCTTAAAACTGACCACAAGCCGTTCATATCGCTATTCTTGGAGAGCAAAGGGATTAACGCCAATGCCTCTGCCCGCATCCAAAGATGGGCGCTCACACTGTCGGCATATAACTATGTAATCCGCCACAGACCGGGCACAGAGAACTGCGCAGATGCTCTCAGTCGGCTACCATTGCCCACTACCGGGGTGGAAATGGCACAGCCAGCAGACTTGCTCATGGTCATGGAGGCATTTGAGAACGAGAAGTCCCCGGTTACGGCCCGCCATATCAGGACGTTGACCAGCCAGAATCCTTTAATGTCCTTGGTAAAAAACTGTGTCCTCCATGGGAGCTGGTCCAGTGTCCCAGAGGAGATGCAGGAGGCGATTAAGCTGTTCCACAGACGCAAAGTTGAGTTGTCCCTGCAGGCGGACAGTCTCTTTTGGGGCAATCACATGGTCTTGCCTAAGAAAGGCAGAGACACATTTATTTGCGAACTGCACAACACCCACCCAGGCATCGTAATGATGAAAGACATAGCCAGATCTCACGTGTGGTGGCCTGGCATTGACTCAGATTTAGAGTCATGCATGCACCAGTGCAACACTTGCTCTAAGTTCAGCAATGCACCCAGAGAGTCACCGTTAAGTTTGTGGTCGTGGCCATCCAAACCGTGGTCGAGGATCCATGTAGACTATACAGGCCCATTCCTAGGCAAAATGTTTTTGGTTGTCGTGCAGCTTACTCAAAATGGATTGAATGTGCAATAATGTCTGTAAGCACATCCACAGCTACCATTGAAAGCCTACGAGCCATGTTTGCCACGCATGGCTTGCCTGATGTCCTAGTCAGCGACAATGGGCCATGCTTCACCAGTGCAGAATTCAAGGAATTCATTGAAACAGACATAGAAACATAGAAAATAGGTGCAGGAGCAGGCCATTTGCCCTTCAAGCCTGCATCACCATTCAATAAGATCATGGCTGATCATTCACCTCAGTACCCCTTTTCTGCTTTCTCTCCATACCCCTTGATCCCTTTAGCTAACAGGGCCATATCTAACTCCCTCTTGAATATGTCTAACGAACTGGCATCAACAACTCTCTGCAGTAGAGAATTCCACAGCTTAACAATTCTCTGAGTGAAGAAGTTTCTCCTCATCTCGGTCCTAAATGGCGTACCCCTTATCCTTAGACTATGTCCCCTGGTTCTGGACTTCGGGAACATTCTTCCTGCATCTAACCTGTCCAGTCCCATCAGAATTTTATATGTTTCTATGAGATCCCCTGTCATTCTTCTAAACTCCAGTGAATACAGGCCCAGTCGATTCAGTCTTTCCTCATATGTCAGTCCGGCCATCCCAGGAATCAGTCTGATGAACCTTCGCTGCACTACCTCAATAGCAAGAATGTCCTTCCTCAGATTAGGAGACCAAAACTGAACACAATATTCCAGGTGAGGCCTCACCAAGGCCCTGTACAACTGCATTAAGACCTCCCTGCTCCTATACTCAAATCCCCTAGCTATGAAGGCCAACATACCATTTGCCTTCATCACCGCCTGCTGTACCTGCATGCCAACTTTCAATGACTGATGTACCATGACATCCAGGTCTCGTTGCACCTTCCCTTTTCCTAATCTGCCACCATTCAGATAATATTCTGCATTCATGTTTTTGCCACCAAAGTGGATAACCTCACATTTATCCACATTATACTGCATCTGTCATGAATTTTCCCACTCACCTAACCTGTCCAAGTCAACCTGCAGCCTCTTAGCATCCTCCTCACAGCTTACACCGCCACCCAGCTTAGTGTCATCTGCAAACTTGGAGAAATTACACTCAATTCCTTCATCTAAATCATTGATGTATATTGTAAATAGCTGGGGTCCCATCATTGAGCCCTGCGGCACCCCACTAGTCACTGCCTGCCACTCTGAGAAGGACCCATTTATCCCTACTCTCTGCTTCCTGTCTGCCAACCAGTTCTCAATCCATGTCAATACATTACCCCCAATACCATGTGCTTTCATTTTGCACACAAATCTCTTGTGTGGGACCTTGTCAAAAGCCTTTTGAAAGTCCAAATACAGCACACCCACTGGTTCTCCCTTGTCCACTCTACTAGTTACATCCTCAAAAAATTCTGGAAGATTTGTCAAGCATGATTTCCCTTTCATAAATCCATGCTGACTTGGACCGATCCTGTCACTGCTTTCCAAATGCGCTGCTATTTCATCTTTAATAATTGATTCCAACATTTTCCCCAATACTGATGTCAGGTTAACTGGTCTATAATTACCCATTTTCTCTCTCCCTCCTTTTTTAAAAAGTGGTGTTACATTAGCTACCCTCCAGTCCATAGGAACTGATCCAGAGTTGATAGACTGTTGGAAAATGATCACCAATGCATCCACTATTTCTAGGACCACTTCCTTAAGTACTCTGGGATGCAGACTATCAGGCCCTGGGGATTTATCAGCCTTCAATCCCATCAATTTCCGTAACACAATTTCCTGACGAATAAGGATTTCCTTCAGTTCCTCCTTCTCACTAGACCTTCAGTCCCCTAGTATTTCCGGAAGGTAATACGTGTCTTCCTGCGTGAAGACAGAACCAAAGTATTTGTTCAATTGGTCTGCCATTTCTTTGTTCCTCATTATAAATTCACCTGATTCTGATTGCAAGGGACCTACGTTTGTCTTCACTAATCTTTTTCTCTTCACATATCTATAGAAGCTTTTGCAGTCAGTTTTTATGTTCCCAGCAAGCTTCCTCTCATACTCTATTTTCCTCCTCCTAATTAAACCCTTTGTCCTCCTCTGCTGAATTCTAAATTTCCCCCAGTCCTCAGGTTTGCTGCTTTTTCTGGTCAAATTATATGCCTCTTCCTTGGATTTAACACTATCCCTAATTTCCCTTGTTAGCCATGGTTGAGCCATCTTCCTCATTTTATTTTTACTCCAGACAGGGATATACAATTGTTGAAGTTCATCCATGTGATCTTTAAATGTTTGCCATTGCCTATCCACAGGCGCAAAGATGAAATGTCCCTGCAGGCGGACTGTCTGTTGTCGGGCAATCGCGTGGTCTTGCCCATGAAAGGCAGAAATACGTTCATTTTTGAACTGCAGAACATCCACCCAGGCATTGTTATCATGAAAACCATAGCCAGATCCCATGTGTGCTCAGATTTAGAGTCATGCGTGCGCTAGTGCAACACACCCAGAGCAATGCACCCAGAGAGGCACCGCTAAGTTTGTGGTCGTGGCCCTTCAAACCATGGTCGAGGATCCACGTGGACTATGTGGGCCCATTTCTAGACAAAATGTTTTTGGTTGTTGTGGACGCTTACTCAAAATGGATTGAATGTGTGATTATGTCTGTTAGCAGGTCCACGGCCACTATTGAAAGCCTACGAGCCATGTTTGCCATGCACGGCCTGCCTGATGTCCTGGTCAGTGACAATGGGCCATGCTTCACCAGTGCTGAATTCAAGGAATTCATGACCCGCAATGGGATCAAACACGTTACATCTGCCCCGTTCAAGCCCGCATCCAACGGCCAGGCAGAATGGGCAGTTCAGCCCATCAAGCAAAACTTGAAACGTGTGTTGGAAGGCTCCCTGCAGACTCAGCTGCCCCGAGTGCTACTCAGCTACCGCACCAGACCCCACTCAATCACTGGAGTTCCCCCAGCTAAGCTGCTCATGAAAAGGGTGCTCAAAACAAGGCTCTCTCTTGTTCACTCTGATCTCCATGATCACGTGGAGGGCAGGCGGCATCAACAAAATGTGTATCATGACCACACAGATTTGTCACGTGATATTGAGATCAATGATCCTGTGTTTGTACTCAATTATGGACATGGTCCGTGCTTCCGCTGGCACGGTCACAGCCAAAGAGAAGAGTAGGGTGTTTCAGGTCAAATTGGCCAATGGACTAATGTATAGAAAACATTTGGACCAAATCAAATTGCGGTTCACCAACAGCTATGAACAACCCGAAGACACCACCAACTTTGACCCTCCAACACACACACAAGTGGCAACTGACATCATGGTTGACAACGAAGCCGAACTCACCATCCCCAGCAGCCCGGCAAGGCCAGCTGCCCAACAGCCCAGTGAAGAACTAACCAACTCACACACACATTGTACCGAGACGATCGACAAGGGAACGAAAAGCCCCAGATCGTCTCACCCTGTAAATAAGTGTACTATTGACTTCACGGGGGAGTGATGTTATGTATTTAACCCCTTGTAACCTGTATTACACTACCACCAGAGGGCCTACCTGTTGGAGTCCCAAGGGATCCCAGCATCCCTTGGGAGCACGGGATATAAGCAGGCCACCCACGAGGAACTTGCACTCTGGAGTCTCATTAAAGGAGCTAAAGTTACACTTGCTCATTGTACACAGTACTCAGTTTCATCCTTTATTATGAACGTACCACACACTTCTCCACATTATATTCCATTTACCATGTTCTTGCCCACTCACTTCCCCATGAAGCCTCTTTGCATCCTCCTCACAACATACGTTCCCACCTAGCTTTGTATCATCAGCAAACTTAGATATATTATGTTTGGTCCCCTCATCCAAATCATTGATGTAGAATAGCTGCGGCCCAAGCACTGATCCTTGCAGTACCCCATTAGCTACAGCATGCCATCCTGAAAATGACGCGTTTATTCCTACTCTCTGTTTTCTGTCCATTTATCAATCCTCAATCCATGCAACAACCCCGAGATGTCTGCGCTCCTCAAATTCTGTCCTCTTGAGCATCCCTGATTAACCATTGGTGGCTGTGCCTTCAGCTGCCTGGGTCCTAAACTCTGGAACTCCCTCCCTAAATCTCTCTACTGCTCTTTCCTCCTTTAAGATGCTCCTTAAAACCTACTTCTTTGATCAAGCTTTTGGTCATCTGCCGTAATTTCTTCTTATGTAGCTCGGTGTCAAATTGATTTGTTTTGTCTTATAACACTCCTGTGAAGCATCTTGGGACATTTTACTACTTTAAAGGCACTGTATAAATACAAGTTGTTGTTGTAGTATATTACCCCCAATCCCATGAGCCTTAATTTTGTTTAATAACCTCTTGTGTGGCACCTTATGGAACGCCTTCTGAAAATCTAATACATCACATCCACTGCTTCTCCCTTAGCTATTCTGTTAGTTACAACCTCAAATAACCCTAACAAATTCGTCAAACATGATTTCCCTTTCATAAATCTGTGTTGACTCTGCCCAATCCTATTATTATTTTCTAAGTGCCCTGTTGCCACGTCCTTAATAATAGAGTCTAGCATTTTCCCTATTCCTGATGTCAGCCTGGTCTGTAGTTGCTCGTTTTCTCTCTCCCTCCTTTCTTAAATAGTCCGAGGATGTCCAAAGGTCGTGAATGGCGCTATATAAATGCAGGTTCTTTATTTATTAAGGGAAGGTTTAGCGCAGTAAGGGGACTGGAGAGTACCTGTGCAATGTAAGAGGTCCTGGATGCTTCACGTGTCTGAAACCACATTTGCAGCTAGTCACTCCAACCTCTTGCGCTCAAGCTTGCTGCTTTCCGAGCTGTAATGCAGCTGGTAACGTTCGAGCGTTCCGCCCACAGGCAGAACGAGTTAGTGAGGAAAGGAAGTAGGGTAATGAGAGGAGGTAGGACCAGTCCAAGGACCCCCGCCGTGAGTTCTGAATTGACAAACAGGCATTCAGTACCCAATACCTGTGGCATGACAACAACTTGGAGGAGGGAAACCATCAGTAAAACCACTGCACTGTAGAGTAAGGGGTTGCCAAAAACAGGGGAGTGAAGTGCAGAAACAGCATAGTAATAGAGGATTCCACAGTCAGGGGAATAGACGGGCACTTTTTGCATTCTCAACCAAGAGTCTCAAATGCTCATCTGTGATACCTTCCAATTCTGAGGAAGGGTCCCACACCTGAAACATAATGGCCCAAAATTTGCAGTTGCGGAACTGTCAGAATTCACTGTCATTACTATGTAAAACTGACAGTAACCTCTGGTGTCTGCACATGCGCAGTTAAACATGGAAATCCTGAAGTTGCTGTCAGTGATACCCAGCCTTCGGATCAATTAGAAATCACTGATTTGACGTGAGCCTCAACTTTTTATCTGCTATTCTCGCTGTGAAAAAAGTTAAGCCTGGTTGAATGTGATGTAACGGAGTTTTTTTACGCCATACTAAGTCATAATTACTGCAGAACAACCTCTCCCACACTGAAAAACTAACTTTATACCATGGAGTGTCATTTCCTCCATTTCATGCTAAAAATTCCGTAGATTTTTAAAATAATAAAAGATTTTTTTTTAATTTTATGATATTTCAGCTTCTACCTTAATCCCACTTGTATATACCAATCTTTATTTTGATTTCTGTAAAATTATTAAAAAGTGAATGATTAAACCTTTTTACTTCCTGGTTTGCTCTCTGTGAGAATTCTTCAATGCGATTGGCTGCTCAGCCTGCTTGATGACATCACTGTTGCTGGAGGCCACAGATCCCCTATACATGGCTCCAGACTGAAAATCACTTGGAAAAGGCGAAATAAACGCCACAGAGCCCACTAAAACTTTGTGGGCAGCTTTCTTCAAGGTCAGCAGCAAGCTGACTGGATTCTCTCGACAGATGCTGTCTGACCTGTTGATTGTTTCCAGCGGTTTCTATTTTTGCTGCAGTTTGCCAGCTTCTGCAGTATTTTTATTTCTGTAATGAAGTTGAGCCTGCTGAGACCCGTCTGAGAATGTGCAATGTGTAAAACTATGTCAGGTCACTCAGGTGTGTTCTATCTGAATGGGTTTCAGCACAGCATGTGATTGGTGCTGGATACCTATGAAGAATCAGCTTGCCTCGTGCTTTCAATAGGCCCTTTCATTTGTGTTACAATAGAGGCCTGTAAATAATTAGAAGTTAGAATTTGGGGCATGTTTTTCCAGCACTAGAGTGTGGAGATCTGACCTGAGAAAGATTAAATTCCAGAGTTTTACTGTCTCGTCTGAAATCAAATCTGGATTAATTAGTCGGATGGGCAAAGAATCCATGGGGCCCGAAATTGATGGACTTACCGTCCGCTGCCGCTGAGTGTTCACAGCGGTCTCCCTGGTCTCTGGGCAGTCTCCCCTACGAGCGAGTTTGGTGGAGGCCTCCCGCTGGCGGGGAGAGAAGACCGCTGGGGACCGCCCACTGATGTCCGCTGGTGTGTGCTGCGCGAAAGAGTCCTCCCACCCACTGAGCTGCCAGTTTGGTCCGGGTGGTCCTCTGCTCCAGCAGGGGGCAGGACCGCTGCGTGGAGGCAGGTCTTACTTCAACGGTCAGTATGAAGACCTGCAAAAAAAAGGTAGTCCAATTTTCTTTATTTTTTTTGCTGGGATTCAGGTGGACGGGGTCCCCTGAAGTATTTGTAGTGTTTTTTTAAATGTTTTCAACATTTTTTATTTGATCAGTTCCCCCCACCCTGGGCCCGACTCAATCCTCGGCGGTACTGTGCCGAGGATCGCATTTGCCACCGAGAGTGGGAGCTACCGCCCAGAATTGGCCATTTTTGCCGCCGGGCGGTCTTTCCCAGATTTTTCCATGAAACTTCCGCCCAAAGTACCATCGGGATCTCAGCGGTCCTCTGGACGGTACTTGGGTGGAACTTAGCTTTCACCAATTTCGGGCCCCTTAGGCTAAATTAAGTTAATCTACGGTACACAACAAACAAAATAACATGCTTAGCTTCCCAATTTAAAGTAATTGGTACAGGGATTAGAAGGGAGTTGAGGAGAAATGCTTTCACCCAGAGGGTGGTGGGGGTCTGGAACTCACTGCCTGAAAGGGAGGTAGAGGCAGAAACCCTCATCACATTTAAAAATACTTGGATGTGCACTTGAAATGCCGTAACCTACAGGGCTACGGACCAAGAGCTGGAAAGTGGGATTGGGTCGGACAGCTCTTTTTTGACCGGTACAGACATGATGGGCTGAATGACCTCTTTCTGTGTCATACGATTCTATATTTCTATGAATCCTGGGTCTCAGATTCCAAAGGTGCCTATATCCTGCTCCATATCCTATACAGTCCTATCTTACCTATTTTGCAAAGAATCAGTGACTTGATTTTATTAAGACAAAGCAAAGGACATTATATTGTGGAACGATGAATCCAATCCCCAGAAGGGAGCTTTGTGCTCTGCACATTACCCTACTCTTCACTTTGATCGCGGCCGCCATTTGTGCGTTTGGTCTATTGGCAGGTTGCTGTTCGGCTGTCCTCATTTTCCCTCTCTGCCAACTGCACAAGATGGAGGAGACAGTGATGTAGAATGCGGTTGGACACAGCTCTGTCCAACACCTCTTGGACATTCTGGTTGTACCTCTTCCTTTCTGGCGATGGGTAATACTCAGCCTGATTGCAGTGAGTCACAAAGAATGCACACAGAGCCTGTATATCACAGTCGTTGAGACCAAACTCTGGGAGCACACTCGTCCACGTGGCCTCAAGCTCCATATCCCAAACTTTCCTTCTCAGGATAGAAGACAGAGTGGGCAGAATGCTGGCAAAGCCTGGCTGTTTCTCCAACACACGAGAATGCAAAGACTGAAGCATGTCAACAACATAACTGAAGAATAAGTTGACTTCCACATGTGTGAACCTATTAGGTGCAGAACAAAGGACAGAGTAAGTTGTGTACTGATGGATGTCAAGTTTAGAATACCAACACTGTTAAATAGACCATTAAACTGGGTTAAAAGTATCAATTCTCACCTCTTGATACCCAGGTTCAAATTTAGCTCATGCATAGAAAATGGATTTTCGGTCCGTTGCTGCCTGTTTTCGCCCCGGAGGTGGGGTAATGGCGGCGGAGAGAATTTCCGGGCAGGTGGCCAGCTTCCAGCGCCCCGCCGTGACATTCGGTGCGGGGTTTGCCGGGGTGCGGAGCAGTACGGCCCGGGAGAGGCGAGCCGGTGTGCAATGCCCCTGGTCCCGATCCGTAGCGCCCCCTAGTGGGACTGCCTGTGAAAGTGGGCGATTCCCGCTGTACCGGCCGCAGTGAGGGATGGAATGTCTACCTATGGTAAGTGTGATTGGTTTTTATTGTTTTATTTTCGCGATTCATGTGGTTGTGATGTCAGGAAAGTATTCGGAATATTTTTGGTGTTTTGTTTTCAGATCGCTCCGAGGCTGGCTGTTAACCTCGGGATTTCCAGTTGCTCAGCCGACCTAGCGCCCTGAGAGAGGTGTGCAATGTCTCCCTTAGCGCTCCGCCCCACACTCCGGGCCCAGCTGGTGAATCTTGCAGCTGGAGACACAAACCATTTCCCGGCCCGCCTGGTTTAACGTCGCAACAGAGGCGCGACCGAATTTCCACCCCACGAACCTTGAAATTTGATCACACAGCACCCGTATTTTTTCGGGCGCTAAACGGCCTCCTGAGTCTCCAATATGGCAGGTGGGCAGGAAGCTCATTTCAAGCCGGAAGTGCGCCACTCCTCATATTGGTGCAGGCAACACTGTTGGTGTCAGGAGCCCCCGTCGGAATAATGTTAAAAGGTGAGTCGGTTATTTAAATGGGAGTCCTGAGCTCCTTGCAGGACCCATTTGCGATTTTGGCTACAGCTTGAGAGGTGGAAGGCTGCTGAGCTTTCATTGAGGACACCAGATGGCCGTGGTGGGTGATCTCGAGCATCTCCAGAGTGCCCTCCTCTAACACAGTATCTGAGCTGGTGCTTGCGAGGGTGCGGTGGAGTGACGCGCCATCTTCAGGAAGGCTGGCCTTCTCTTCCTGCACTGGCACATCTGCAGCACCTGAAAAGAAAAAGACTTGACCAAGGGTCGGATTGTGGTGTGAAAGGCGAGCAGAGCGAAAGAGAGAGAGAGAGAATGCAGAGTGTGTCAGTGAGATAGAAGTCAGAAGGGACAAGGAGGATAAAGTATGTGTGACGTCTCCTCCAGTGTTGCCACTCATCACTGCCAGGATTCTTCCCCTGTCCGATGGGGGAGAGGGTGTGCCGATGGGCTCGGCCTCCTCCCATGCCAGCTTCCTGACACTTACTCCAAGGCTCTTGATGCCTTGAAGAAGCAGGTGGTGCACTCCTCCACATTTACCACCATGTCAGAAAAGGCTGCATCAACCATCCATCAATGCTGGCCCCCCCAATGATCTGGACCCTTGTCGTCAATAGCTACAAAGTGAGGTCAAGGCACTGCAGAGGGTGCAGAGGAGATTTACTGGAATGGTATCAGGGATGACAGACTTCAGTTATGTGGAGAGACTAGGGAAGCTGTGGTTGTTCTCCTCAGGGCAGAGAAGGTTAAGAGAAGATTTGATGGAGGTGTTCAAAATTATAAGGGGTTTTGATATAGTGAAGAAGGAGAAATTGTTTCCAGTGCAGAAGGGTCGGTAATCAGAGGACACAGGTTCAAGGTAAAAGAACCACACATGAGATGAGAATTATTTTATGCAGTGAGTTGTTGCGATCTGGAACGCACTGCCTGACAAGGTGATGGACGCAGATTCAATAGTAACTTTAAAAAGGGAATTAGACAAAAACTTGAAGGGAAAAAATCTGCATGGGTATTGGGAAAGGGCAGAAGAATGGGACTAATTGGATAGATCTTTCAAAGAGCTGGCACAATGGGCCAAATGGCCTCCTTCTGTGCTCTATGATTCTTTGAGGTGGCATCACCCTCCGACAAGAGAGCCCTCTTTCTCGCTATCATCTGCCATTGCTCATGCTCACCCATACGCTGCGATTCACCTATAGTGCTACCCTAAATGTAATGCCCCTATTCAAGAAAGAAGGGAAACAGAAAGCAGGAAACTATAGACCAGTTAGCCTAACATCTGTCATTGGGAAAATGCTGGAGTCCATTATTAAGGAAGTGTAATAGAACATTTAGAAAATCATGATACAATCAAGCGGAGTCAGCATGGTTTTCTGAAATGGAAATCATGTTTGACAAATTTGCTGGAGTTCTTTGAGCATGTAAGAGCAGGGTGGATAAGGGGGAACCAGTAGATATAGTGTGTTTGGATTTCCAGAAGGAATTCGATAAGGTGCCACATAAAAGTTTAATGCACAAGATAAGAGCTCTCGGGTTTGGAGGTAATATATTAGCAGGAATAGAGGATTGGCTAACTAACAGAAAACAGAGAATCGGGATAAATGGGTCATTTTCGGATTGGCAAACTGTAACTAGTGGGGTGCCACAGGGATCAGTTTTGGAACCTCAACTATTTACAATCTATATTAATGACTTGGATGAAGGGACCAAGTGTACTGTAGCCAAATTTGCTGATGATACAAAGATTGATGGGAAAGCAAATTGTGACGAGGACACAAAGAATCTGCAAAGGCAAATAGATAGGTTACGTGAGTGGGCAAAAATTTGGCGGGTGGAGTGTAATGTGGGAAAATGTGAGGTTATCCACTTTGGTAAGAAGAATAGAAAAGCAAATTATTTAAATGGAGAGAGACTACAAAATGTTGCGGTACAGAGTGATCTGGGGTTCCTTGCACATGAAACACAAAAGGTTAGCATGCAGGTATAGCATGTAATTAGGAAGGCAAATGGAATGTTGGTCTTTATTGCAAGGGGGATAGAGTATAAAAGTAGGGAAGTCCTGCTACAGCTGTACAGGATATTGGTGAGACCACACCTGGAGTACTGCGTACGTTTTGGTCTCCTTATTTAAGGAAGAATATACTTGCATTGGAGGCAGTTCAGAGCAGGTTCACTAGGTTGATTCCTGAGATGAAGGGGTTGTCTTATGAAGAAAGATTGAGCAGGTTGGGCCTATACTCATTGGCATTTAGAAGAATGAGAGGTGATCTTATTGAAACGTAAGATTTTGAGGGTGCTGGACAGGGTAGATACAGAGAGGATGTTCCCCACCGTGAGGGAAACTAGAACTAGGGGGCATAGATAGGTAGTATCCCAGTAATATATTTGATATAAACACACAATTATTAGCCTTGCATTGTCACATACGCGGCTTCTTGAGCAAGAAAAAACTGAGGCCTGGAACTTTCCTGGGCCCTTCTCAGCCACCGTAGATGCCGTGGAGCACAACCCCAGAAGTCTCAGTCCAGATTCCAGGGAGAGGGTCATGTGCATGGCCAGAGCTGGTCTCCAGTACCTGCAAAAGTGCATTCATGGCAGCCATCCCAGCCCTTCCAAGGCAAAGTGGAGTCCTCTAGAGGTCCAAGTGGCCAAAGAAAAAAAGTTATTTAAAAAAAAAGGTCTTGGGTTCTAACAGGATCGATGACCTTGTTCTAGTCGAGGTATGGGGCCTTTAGAAGGCTTCAAAGAGACTCACACCGAGCCTCAACCAGTGTCCCTTCTGTTGACGCCTTTCAAGGGCGCAAAAGGAATAATTTTCCAGTGAGGCTTGAGAACTCTGCCCCGACACGGCCCCTTGACATAGAGGGTGGGCAGAATTTCCACCCACAGCACACTCTCCCCCCCCAACATCCCAACCTGAATTTAAAGTCCGGTCCAAATGGAGCCGAATCCCCATGTGGCCCCTTCCTTACACCAGCCCAGGGTCACGCAGTCCTTGCCCAGCTCTGACTATCCGTACATCACCTGTCTTCCAGGAGCGATGACCACAGCTCATCCTGTCCAGCTTGCTTTGCGATGTTCGCACAGTGGGGCTCAAATGCTTGAACGAGGTTCTTTGCATTCTGCTCCAGTTCCTGGTAGCCAGCTCTCAATTCCTCGATTCGCTTTTCCAATCTAGAAGTTGAAACAAAGTGCATCAAAATTCTCAGTCGTACATTCACCATTAAACCAGTGAAAACCTATGGTTCAGAACTGATGCTAATCCTTCCAGAATTTCACGGGCCAGCCCATTTCCACAACTATTGCTGATTTTGGGGGGTGTAGGGGGTCACACTAGTGCTGATAGCGAAAAATTGTTTGTAAGTGAAATTTAAAGGGATAGGGACAATTAAAGGAATAGAAAAGAAAGACTTGCATTTATATAGTGCCTTTCAAGACCACCGGATGTCTCAAAGCGCTTTATAGCCAATGAAATACTTTTGGAGTGTAGTCACTGTTATAATGTGGGGAACGCAGCAGCCAATTTGTGCACAGCAAGCTCCCACAAACAGCAATGTAATAATCATTTGTTTTTGTTATGTTGATTGAGGGATAACTATTAATTGGACACCGGGGACAATTCCCCTGTGCTTCTTCGAAATGGTGCCATAGGATTTTTTACTTCCACCTGAGAGATCAGACGGATCCTCGGTTTAACGTCTCATCTGAAAGATGGCACCTCCAACAGTCAGCACTCCCTCAGCACTGCATTGGAGTGCCAGCCTAGATTTGTGTGCTCAAGTGCTTGGAGTGGGATTTGAACCCACAACCTTCTAACTCAGAGGCAGGTGTGCTACCCACTGAGCCACAGCTGATAGGGACGCAACAGGGGGAGAATAATTGTAAAAACCTTTAGAGAGGGTCAAAAGGCACTTCAACTCATTAGCAGCCTTTGGCAACGGGCAGGCCATTAAGAGGTGACAGGCATGTGTCTGCAGGCACGTGATGGAAAAGCTGCTGAAGTGAAGGTGGTTTTGCATGAGGTGGCTGCAGGCGGGCTACAACTGGCCAATGCTGTGAGTGGCTATGCCAGCCCACTGATGCAGGTCAGCAGTCGGTGTCTTTACAGCAGCTGGAACAGCTCTACATCTGTCCCTCTACTGACCCAGAACCTTTGAAGAGAGTTACCCACAGTCATTGCCAAATTGGTACAAACATGGCTGCCGGTATAGCCAATCAGGTTTTGTTGGCTGGTGGTCACACTGTCCTACCTTCTTTCATGCAGTGCCATGTAAAATGTGACAAGATGTGATTGTGGTGCATCCAGGAACCATCCAGCAAGAATGGTTTGTCAACGCTTCACACGTTTCTGTGCCATCAGTCCTATCGTCACTGCCGACCTTGAGAGCTGGAGCCTCCACAGGCACTAATCAAAGTGAGGGATGTTCACCTCTGGATGCCCATTGAATTGAGTGCGAGTGAGAAGTAGCCTGGAGCAAGCATCAAGGCTAGCAACAGATGTGGGAGGTTTTATTAGACCACTCCCTCATCATTTGAATATTATAATGATGACTCACCTGTTTGCTCCACCTGCTCTGCGGCCGGCCAGAAACGTGTGTCAGGGGCAAACAGGGCTGAGATCCAGCAGACTCTGACCGCCATATTCCCCAGTCCATAATTTGCCCCAGCTGCGTGTTTACAGGCTGCTTTGGACAGATAAACCGTCCCCTTAAAAGTCTCACTTCCACAGTGAGCGCTGTCAATCTCACAGACCCAGCAGTCACTGTCCAGTAGGATCAGTTGATTCCAACCCCAAGGATCCCACTCGGTCCCGGTCATAACTCCAGTGATATCCCAGCTGATTATTGTCATTGCATCATTTGCCTACTACATTGAATTTCATCGCAGTCTTAAATGACTCCTGCAGCACAGTCTCGGTTGAGCTGCTGGATCGACTCATTTACTGCAGTGCTAACCCAATCACTCCAGATAATTCCCGCAGTGATTGAGCCCATTCAAACTCATGATGTGGGTGTCCCTGGCATGGCTGACAATTATTTAGTTGCTCTAGATAAGATGGTAGTAGGCCTTCTTCTTGAACCATTCGTAGTGGTTGTATTGAGCTGAGTGGTTTGCTAGAACACTTCAGAGGGCAGTTAACAGTCGTTGGTGGGAACTGCAAACACATATACACCAGACCGGGCATTAGTGAACAGGTTGGGTTTTTACGACAATCTGACAGCTTCAAGGTCACGTTTACTGATGCCAGCTTTCTATTAAAGATTCAATTCAAATTCTCAAACTACCATGGTGGGATTTGAACTCATGTTGTCTCTGGATTATTAGTCCAGTAACAATACCACTACACCACTGTACTCCAATTATTGTAATCGTAACCCAGTAGATTACTGCAGTGATCCACCAATTACTCCAATTGTAAACCATTAGATCTAGCAGATTACTGCAGTGATCCAACCAATTACTGCAAATGTTATCCCAGTAGATCTATTGGTTACCACATTTCTATTGTGTTGCTGACAGGAAACTAACAGTTTATGAGATATATTATTAACCACCTGCTGTCAGAGTTCTGAACCTTATCTCTGTATGACTCGACTTCAGAATAAGCAGCCTCATAACAGTCATTGGAGCTTTTCGAAAGTTCTTGCATGCTCTGATTGGTCAGAAAAGAAGTAGCCTTTAGCTGGAAATGTAGCCATCTCATTCAGCGATTACATCACTCCATGATTGTGACATCTCCTCACCAACCTGACAGTATTTACCACACAGGCTCAACTGGGACTATAAATGAGTATAAGTCCCATCAGGGTGGGGGAGTAACTGGGACTAAATGTGACCATGAAGCTTGGGGTCGAATTGTTATGAAAACCCACAGGTTCACTAATGTCCTCTAGGGAAGGAAACCTGCCGTCCTAATCCAGTGTGGTCTATACCCAGTGTGGTCTCCAGGCCCAAACCAATATGGTTGACTCTTAACTGCTCTCTGAAATGGCCCAGCAATTCACTGAGTGACCACCACACAGTCCTTGTAGAGACGAAGTCTTCACACTGAGGACACCCTCCATCGTGTCGGATGGCATTACCACTATGCTAAGTAAGATAGATTCAGAACAGATCTAGAAGCTCAAAACTGGGCATCCTTGAGCAGCTGTGGGCCATCAGCAGCAGCAGAATTATGTTCCACCACAATATGTAACCTTGTGGCCTGGCATTCTCTCACTCCTCCATTACCACCAAACCAGATGACCAACGTTGCTTCGATGAGGAGTGTGGAGGAGTATGCCAGGAGCAATACCAGGCATACCTGAAAATGTGTTGCCAACCTAGTGAAGCTACATGCACGCTAAACAGCAGTAGCAACATTCTATAGACAGAGCTAAGCGATCCCACAACTAACGGATCAGATCAAAGCTCTGCAGTCCTGCAATATCCAGCCCTGAAGGGTGGTGAGCCATTAAATAAACAACAGGAGGAGGAGGCTCCATGAATATCCCCATCCTCAATGATGGTGGAGCCCAGCGCATGAGTGCAAAAGACAAGGCTGTAGCATTTGCAACCATCGTCAGAAAAAAGTGCTGAATGGATGATCCTTATTGGCCTTTTCCTGAGGTCCCCACCATCACAGATGCCAGGCTTCAGCCAATTTGATTTACTCCACGTGATGTCAAGAAATGGCTGAGTGCACTGGACACAGCAAAGGCTATGGACTCCGACAACATCCCAGCTGTCGTGCTGAAGACCTGTACTCCAGAACTAGCTGCACCTCTAGCCAAGATGTTCCGAAATACAGCTACAACACTGCCGTCTACTCAACAATGTGGAAAATTGTCCACATAGGTGCTGTCTATAAATATGAGGAAAAATCCAACCCAGCCAAATACCATCCTATCAGCCTATTCTCAATCATTAGCAAATGATAGAAGGTGTCATCGACAAGCTATCACATGCCACTTGCTCACCAATAACCTGCTCACCAATGCTCAGTTTGGGTTCTGTCAGGATCATTCAGCTCCAGACTTCATTATAGCCTAGGTCCAAACATGGGCAAAAGAGCTGAATTCCCGAGGTGAGGTGAGAGTGACTGCCCTTGTCATCAAGGCAGCATTTGACCAAGTGTGGCACCAAGGTGAAGTCAGTGGGGATCAGGGGGAAAACTTTCCAGTGCTAGAGTCATACCTAGCACAAAGCAAGATGGTTGTGGTTGTTGAAGTCCAATCATTTCAGGACATCATTACATGAGTTCCTCAGGGCAGTGTCCTAGGCCCAACCATCTTCAGCTGCTTCATCAGTGACCTGCTCTCCATCATAAGGTCAGAAGTGGGGATGTTCACTGATGATTGCAGTGTTCAGCTCCATTTGCAATTCAACAGATAATGAAGCAGTCCATGTCATCATGCAGCATGACCTGGACAATATATAGGCTTCGGCTGATAAGTGGTAAGTAACATTCACGCCACACAAGTGTCAGGTAATTACCATCTCTAACAAGAGAGAGCATAACCACCTCACTGTTGATATTGATTGACATTACCATCACTGAATCCCCCACCATCAGCTTCCTGGGAGCCATCATTGACCAGAAACTCAACTGGACATAAATGATGTGGCTTCTGGAGCAGGTTGCAGGCTGGGTATTCAGTGATAAGTGGCTCACCTCCTGACTCCTGGCTCTCGAAAGTCTTTCCAAAAGGGACAAGTCAGGAGTGTGATGGAATAATGTCCACTGTAATGGCTCAGTAATTTTAACCTTTGAGACAATCAGATTAGCTGCCGGATTTTGTTTCTATTGACTGAAGTGCAAAGTAAATCCAGTGACCAATCTGATCGCCTCAGTTTCCTGGCGGGTCAGGTTAAATTTGCTTCTTACGGTGAGATATAGGGGGCGATTTTAACCCTGAGCAGGACCGGTGTTGGGAGCGCGGGGGGCGGGGAGCGGGGGGGGGCGCAGTGCCAAATCAGGCAGTACCCCCGATAGATGAAAAGAGATTTTAACAGCGGAGCCTTACTATAATATGATTGGTGGGCTGGGAGGCCAAACATAGAAACATAGAAACATAGAAACATAGAAAATAGGTGCAGGAGCAGGCCATTCAGCCCTTCTAGCCTGCACCGCCATTCAATGAGTTCATGGCTGAACATGAAACTTCTGTACCCCCTTCCTGCTTTCTCGCCATACCCCTTGATCCCCCGAGTAGTAAGGACTTCATCCAACTCCCTTTTGAACATATTTAGTGAACCGGCCCCAACCACTTTCTGTGGCAGAGAATTCCACAGGCTCACTACTCTCTGGGCGAAGAAGTCTCGGTCCTAAATGGCTTACCCCTTATCCTTAGACTGTGACCCCTGGTTCTGGACTTCCCCAACATTGGGAACATTCTTCCTGCATCTAACCTGTCTAAACCCGTCAGAATTTTAAACGTTTCTATGAGGTCCCCTCTCATTCTTCTGAACTCCAGTGAATATAAGCCCAGTTGATCCAGTCTTTCTTGATAGGTCAGTCCCACCATCCCGGGAATCAGTCTGGTGAATCTTCGCTGCACTCCCTCAATAGCAAGAATGTCCTTCCTCAAGTTAGGAGACCAAAATTGTACACAATACTCCAGGTGTGGCCTCACCAAGGCCCTGTACAACTGTAGCAACACCTCCCTGCCCCTGTACTCAAATCCCCTCGCTATGAAGGCCAACATGCCATTTGCTTTCTTAACCGCTTGCTGTACCTGCATGCCAACCTTCAATGACTGATGTACCATGACACCCAGGTCTCGTTGCACCTTCCCTTTTCCTAATCTGTCACCATTCAGATAATAGTCTGTCTCTTTGTTTTTACCACCAAAGTGGATAACCTCACATTTATCCACATTATACTTCATCTGCCATGCATTTGCCCACTCACCTAACCTATCCAAGTCACTCTGCAGCCTCATAGCATCCTCCTCGCAGCTCACACTGCCACCCAACTTAGTGTCATCCGCAAATTTGGAGATACTACATTTAATCCCCTCGTCTAAATCATTAATGTACAATGTAAACAGCTGGGGCCCCAGCACAGAACCTTGCGGTACCCCACTAGTCACTGCCTGCCATTCTGAAAAGTACCCATTTACTCCTACTCTTTGCTTCCTGTCTGACAACCAGTTCTCAATCCACGTCAGCACACTACCCCCAAACCCATGTGCTTAAACTTTGCACATTAATCTCTTGTGTGGGACCTTGTCGAAAGCCTTCTGAAAGTCCAAATATACCACATCAACTGGTTCTCCTTTGTCCACTTTACTGGAAACATCCTCAAAAAATTCCAGAAGATTTGTCAAGCATGATTTCCCCTTCACAAATCCATGCTGACTTGGACCTATCATGTCACCATTTTCCAAATGCACTGCTATGACATCCTTAATAATTGATTCCATCATTTTACCCACTACTGAGGTCAGGCTGACCAGTCTATAATTCCCTGTTTTCTCTCTCCCTCCTTTTTTAAAAAGTGGGGTTACATTGGCTACCCTCCACTCGATAGGAACTGACCCAGAGTCAATGGAATGTTGGAAAATGACTGTCAATGCATCCGCTATTTCCAAGGCCACCTCCTTAAGTACTCTGGGATGCAGTCCATCAGGCCCTGGGGATTTATCGGCCTTCAATCCCATCAATTTCTCCAACACAATTTCCCGACTAATAAAGATTTCCCTCAGTTCCTCCTCCCTACGAGACCCTCTGACCCCTTTTATATCCAGAAGGTTGTTTGTGTCCTCCTTAGTGAATACTGAACCAAAGTACTTGTTCAATTGGTCTGCCATTTCTTTGTTCCCCGTTATGACTTCCCCTGATTCTGACTGCAGGGGACCTACGTTTGTCTTTACTAACCTTTTTCTCTTTACATACCTATAGAAACTTTTGCAATCCGCCTTAATGTTCCCTGCAAGCTTCTTCTCGTACTCCATTTTCCCTGCCCTAATCAAACCCTTTGTCCTCCTCTGCTGAGTTCTAAATTTCTCCTAGTCCCCAGGTTCACTGCTATTTCTGGCCAATTTGTATGCCACTTCCTTGGCTTTAATACTATCCCTGATTTCCCTAGATAGGCACGGTTGAGCCACCTTCCCTTTTTTATTTTTACGCCAGACAGGAATGTACAATTGTTGTAATTCATCCATGCGGTCTCTAAATGTCTGCCATTGCCCATCCACAGTCAACCCCTTAAGTATCATTCGCCAATCTATCCTCGCCAATTCACGCCTCATACCTGCACAGTTAATTCATCCACCTTATTGCGGATACTCCGTGCATTAAGACACAAAGCCTTCAGGCTTGTTTTTTAAACACCCTTTGTCCTTTTAGAATTCTGCCGCACAGTGGCCCTTCCTGTTCCCCGCCCCGGGCCTCTCCGCCCCCCACCCCCCCCCCCGCCATCTCCCCTCGGTCTCCTGCCTCTGCCTCCCTTTTGTCTCCCTCTGTCTCCCTGCATTGGTTCCCATCCCCCTGCCATATTAGTTTAACTCCTCCCCAACAGCACTAGCAAACACTCCCCCTAGGACATTGGTTCCGGTCCTGCCCAGGTGCAGACCGTCCGGTTTGTACTGGTCCCACCTCCCCCAGAACCGGTTCCAATGCCCCAGGAATTTGAATCCCTCCCTGCTGCACCACTGCTCAAGCCACGTATTCATCAGCGCTATCCTGCGATTCCTACTCTGACTAGCACGTGGCACTGGTAGCAATCCCGAGATTACTACTTTTGAGGTCCTACTTTTTAATTTAGCTCCTAGCTCCTTAAATTCGTTTCGTAGGACCTCATCCCTTTTTTTACCTATGTCGTTGGTACCAATGTGCACCACGACAACTGGCTGTTCTCCCTCCATTTCAGAATGTTCTGCACCCGCTCCGAGACATCCTTGACCCTTGCACCAGGGAGGCAACATACCATCCTGGAGTCTCGGTTGCGGCCGCAGAAACGCCTATCTATTCCCCTCACCATTGAATCCCCTATCACTATCACGCTCCCACTCTTTTTCTTGCCCTCCTGTGCAGCAGAGCCAGCCACGGTGCCATGAACTTGGCTGCTGCTGCCCTCCCCTGATGAGTCATCCCCCCCAACAGTACTCAAAACGGTGTATCTGTTTTGCAGGGGGATGACCACAGGGGACCCCTGCACTATCTTTCTTGCACTGCTCTTCCTGTTGGTCTTCCATTCCCTATCTGGCTGTGGACCCTTCTCCTGCGGTAAGACCAACTCACTACACGTGATACTCACGTCATTCTCAGCATCATGGATGCTCCAGAGTGAATCCACCCTCAGCTCCAATTCCGCAACGCGGACCGTCAGGAGCTCAAGGCGGATACACTTCTCACACACGTAGTCGTCAGGGACACCGGAAGTGTCCCTGAGTTCCCACATGGTACAGGAGGAGCAGTAGGAGGCTGCCCGGCCGCCCACCTTTACCGCGTAGTTTCCAATGGCAGCACGGATGCAGAATATTTAAAGGAGGTTGCATTCACTGAACTTCATCATTCTTTTCATCTCCATTTCTTCTTGCACTGGTTGAACATGGCAGGAAGACGGGGACGAGTTTACCCCCAGGTTTTCAGACACTTCCCTGGAGGCGTTGCTGGCTATGGTCAGGAGGAAGTACATTTTCCCATGAATTGTGAAGAAGATGCCCAACAGGCTGGTTGGAGGTGGTGGAGGAGGTCAGTAGCAGGATCATCACCCCCAAGGACCTGGGTCCTGTGTAGGAAGAGGCTGAATGACTTCACTAGATCAGCAAAGATGAGTACAGCTTCTCCTTTCCCCATTTCTTGTATTGCAACTGGTCACAGTCCCTTCCCTTCCTCCTTCAGCAATGACCACCCCTGCACCACCTCCCTCACCATCGATCACTATCTCTCATGCTCACTCCCAACACACTCATCTCATGCTTCCTTCTGGACTCAACATCGAGTTCAACAATTTCACACCATAACCTCGGCCCATATTTTTTTTCCCCTTTCCTCATTTTTTTTATAAACCCACCCCTTTATTTTCTCTTTCCCAGGGCAGCTGATGGTGACTCCGCCATTCACACCCCATCTAGATTCATCTTTAGTGTCCTACCTTGTCCCATTACCATCTCATTTTTGCCCATCATTCCTTTTGTCTCTCAAATCTCTCCTGCCTTCCACACTATCACAGACCTTCCCTTTTGTTCTTTCCTCCCCTCCCCCTTTCACTGCCTCAGAACTTCCTTAAAAATCTGTTACATCTCGAACTTTTCTACTTCTGATGAGGGGTCACAGACCCGCTGAGATTTCCTGCATTTTCTGTTTTTATCTCACCTCCTGCTTGTTTCCTTCACTCATTTCACTTACAACATGCTCGTCTCATCTGCCAATTGCTGACCCTGCACCTTCTCTCATGACTCCTTCCTCGATTAACTAAGGCCACTTACTTCCTACTCAAGACATCCCCATTCTCCTGGCATCTTGCCTCGTGCCCCTCTCAGCTTACACACTACATGTAGCAGGCCCACACATGTGCATGTGCCTTCTCATTACTCCCTTCTTACCCTTCTCCAGTAGGAGGCAGCGCTCAACATGAGAGAGGGAACCGGTGGAAGAACAGCTCACATCGTGGCCCTCACCTTGTTGTTGCAGAAGGCGATGCAAATAACTGGGATATCAAGAGCGATCAGTATTGGAGACTGTAAGGTTGGTAGCTCCGTTGAGCAAGAGAACAACTCTTCACTTGTACCTCTTCATATACCACAGGCAAATAGAGCTTCAGCCACTTTCAAAGCCTCAACCAGGATGGTCAACCTTTTCATATAGCACCCTTAATGTAGTGAAATGTTCCTAGCCGCTTCACAGAATTATTATGCGATAAAAATTTGAGCAGCAACAAATAGAAATTAGCGCAGGTGACCAAAAGCTTGGTTAAAGAGGTATGTTTTAAGGAACATCTTGAAGGAGGAATGAGAGGTAGACAGGCTGAGAGGTTTAGGCACGAAGTTCCAGAGCTTGAGGCCTAGGCAACAGAAGGCACGGCCACCAATGGTTAAGCGATTATCAGGGCTGCTCAGGAGGGAAGAATTAAAGGAGCACAGACATCGCGGGGGTTGTGGGGTTGGAGGAGATTACAGAGATAGGGAGAGGTGAGGTCATGGAGGGATTTGAAACAGGCAAATGTTCAATCTATTGATGCCATCATAACTCATCCCTTTCCTCTAGGTCCTTCTCAGCAACAGACTCCTCCAGAAGCTCCTGAAGGGGACACTTTGGTGGAGGATGTCTATCCCGAGGAAGCACCATCATGTGTTTCATCCATCCCAAGCACTGTAAGGGGTGGTTTGCAGGGGGTCAGCTTTCCCTTCTGACCTTATATGAGCGGTTCCGAATCGCTCCCACACCCTTGGTTCTAGACACTGGAATTATGAAGGGACTGTGACAGACTTGGACAGACAATCGGTTTCAAGGTAGGAAGCAGGTATGGCTTTATTGTGTTTAAAAAGAAGTAAAAGGCACAACTTTAATAACACACACAGACCAATACACACTGAGGGGTACAGCACATTGAATAAAATGTCAAACTACAGCCTGTGGGGAAAAGAATACAGCTTAAACTCTAAATGGGGTAAAGAGGAGAATGTAGATACATTTACACAAGTTATCCCAGCCTCCCTTCCCCCAATTCCCCTAACTAACTAAATTATAGCTCTGTGGGTTCAGGGGCCATGCTCACCAATCCCCTTTTTGACAGTTGCGGGTGAATCGCGGTTTTGGGGTTCGCTGCACTTGGCCTTCTAGGCGAGCCGTACCCCGGTCGGAGGAGAGGACTTCGGACTGCGTAGTCTTCAGTTGGGGTGCGTCCGTTGATGCGCTAAATTGCGTTTTGGATGTATGGGGTAAGTACCCACTTTCTTTGGTTAGGAATAGTTTTAGTTAGTCCCTTTTGGTAATTTCTCCCCCGTTGGGTCGTTCAGAAGTAGATTGTAGAGTGGTTGTCAATTTGGTTGCTGACAACCTTCCGTTTCGTGGGCCTCGTGCTCGGTCAGTTCCTGATGAGTTCTGATAGTTTCCTTCACTATTCCATTTCTTCACTGTAGAGGAAGCAGGCTGCTTGTGTCTGTGTCTGTGTTCCCGTCTGTGTCCTTGTTCGAGTCTGTGTCTGTGTTCCCGTCTGTGTTCTGTTCAAGTCTGTGCGAGTTCCAGTCTGTGTTCTGCTAGTTTTTCCTTGTAAAACTGGGTGATAGATATATCCCAAAAAAAGGCTCCGTTATCTCCCATCAAATCTCTTGGGCTCTGTTTAAACTGTTCTGTCCATTGATTTTCAAATGTCTCCTTTGTCAGCAGTAACTCGATTAGGGTGTGAGAATGTGCTATCACTGGTTTTGCATTGTTTTAGGATTGTCCAGTTTCCTGACCATGATTTCCATTGTGCTTGATTGGGTAATTCGATTATTTCTTAGGGGGTGAATAGCCTGGGATCCTTAATACACGAATTTGCTTCAGAGGTTGGCCCCACCTCCTGTATTTGGTAACTCTTTTTCGCAGCCAAAATGTTGTAGAATCTTAAAATTGATATGCTCCTTCCCATAGATGTTTAGGGGATCTCAAGCTTCTGTAATTTAGGACCATTTTGAATTCCCTTTCCTATGAGTCCAAACACTGGGGGGGGTCTCCATGAATGCATCCCCTTTTATCCCCCGCAGGCTTCGTCTGCCCCTTTAAACTCATTTTAAAAGCCCAGAAAGGGATTCTTCTCCTCTGCAGGGGAAACGTACCTGGAATCTTTGCGAGATATTGGTAAATTCTACAGCACCTACGCAGAGATTCCCACACCAGGTGGGCGAGATCGTGAATTAGAGGGACCTGTGCCTGGTGAAACACACATCACAAGTGAGTAGGAGCAGGTACTGGGGTTGTTTTCTTTGGACAAAGGGGGCTGTGGGGAGACTTATTGAGGTGTATAAAATTATGAGGGGCCTAGATAGAGTGGATAGGATGGACCTATTTCCCTTAGCAGAGGGGTCAACATTGATTGAAAGTAATTGGTAGGAGGTTTAGAGGGGATTTGAGGGGAAATATCTTCACCCAGAGTGTGGTGGGGGTCTGGAACTCACTGCCTGAAAGGGTGGTAGAGGCAGAAACCCTCACCACATTTAAAAAGTACTTGGGTGTGCTCTTGAAGTACCGTAACCTACAGGTCTACGGACCTAGAGCTGGAAAGTGGGATTAGGCTGGATAGCTCTTGGTCGGCTGACACGGAAACGATGGGCCGAATGGCCTCCTTCTGTGCTGTAAATTTCTATAATTCTATGATTCTAAGCTCAGTAAGACGCAGATGGTACTGATCAGAGTGCCTGAGCTCCTTAAATCCCGCAGGGCGCTGAGTCCCAATCCATCCCGCTAGGTTTTATCGAGTGGGCCGGGCGATTGGCGGGACTTCCACTTTCTGGCGGTTAAAATCGTGCCGGGGTCCTGATTGAACTGGAGGGTTTCAATTCACCAGGCTCCTGCTGGATTTTAGCGAGGAGCCTCAGCCGTCTAGACCAGCCGTAAAGTGAAAATGGAGCTGGGTGGAAATAGAGCGGCATCAGGACAGTAATTTAATCCCTCGCACACCTCACCACCAACGGGCAAAGCCTGTCACAACCCGCACCTTACCTGCCGACCCTATGGCGGAGAAACTCCATGGACACTCTGTCAGAGGAAGCTTTTAACTCTTGTTTCTCGCTCTTCACCTGCTCTTTCTCCATTTTCATCTCCCGCCTCTCTGATTTCACAGCTCGTCTCTTCATCTTCACCTCCAGCCGATCCTCAGCCAAAGCGCTACATGGCAGTGCGCAGACGACTTAGTGAGCAGACTGGTTGAAACAGCTGTGTTAGTGATGAGCTGACCATGCCATAAGCCAATGACTCAATGGCATCTATTTTAAAACTACGACAAAAAATAGAACGGCTAGCTTGGGCACAGAGATCGGTCCAGTGACTGCGGCTCACTGTCACCCCAACTTCTGTGTAAAAACCTTGACCTGGAGTTGGTCAGTGTCGGAATTTGATGGACCTTATTTTCTGATGCGCCAGCAAGCAATTAATGATGGTAATTCTAAAGCTGCTTTGTTAAGTACAACAGCCATTCCTGAAACCAGAGCCTGCTGTTTATCAAGTTTAAATGATTCTAAAAATAAAAGTGATTACCTCTGACAAATACCAATAGCTTTTCAGTTGCAGGCATGTGTCACTCAGTGACTGGGTGCAGTGCGATAAATTCTATTCCAAACTACAGTATGTGTATAACATCACTCAGTGACTGGGAGCAGTGTGATTGCTTCTATACCAAACTATACTGTGTGTATAACATCACTCAGTGACTGGGAGCAGTGTGATCGATTCTATATCAACATCACTCAGTGACTGGGAGCAGTGTGATCGATTCTATATCAACATCACTCAGTGACTGGGAGCAGCAGCGTGATCGATTCTACACCAACGTCACTCAGTGACTGGGAGCAGCAGCGTGATCGATTCTACACCAACCTCCAGTCTGTGTGTAACATCACTCAGTGACTAGGAGCAGCAGTGTGATTGATTCTACACCAACATCACTCAGTGACTAGGAGCAGCAGTGTGATTGATTCTACACCAACATCACTCAGTGACTAGGAGCAGCAGTGTGATTGATTCAATACCAACATCACTCAGTGACTAGGAGCAGCAGTGTGATTGATTCAATACCAACATCACTCAGTGACTGGGAGCAGTGTGATCGGTTCTATACCAACCTACAGTCTGTGTGTAACATCACTCAGTGACATGGAAGCAGCAGTAAGTTGAACGTTGTATTAGGTCACTTGTCACTGGGAGCAGAATGAGTTTCAGGAACATATTCCGTGCTTGCAATGGTTCTGAGGTGATGGGCTGTACGGTGATTCTGGGTAACACACGTACCGTCGATAGCGTTATTCCAATAACTCAGACCAACATCTTCAGCAGCAATATACACTTTGCCCAGAATGCTGTATCAACTGTCGAAAATCGTGTCCTCGCCAGGAGCAAGGACCCTGTCTATTACGCTGTTCATGTGACTGGCAGCGGGGTGATTGACTATAAAATGTGTCCTCTTTATAAATTGATTAAGGAAACTAAGAAAATCATTTGTAATAATGTATGGCCGACTTATAACACTGGGAACAGTGTGATTATATGTTCAAAGTAGAGTATGCAGGCTAAAGATGTAGGTAATGTCACAAGCATTTGTAGATTTCTAGTATGTGACAATTGGGATTCTTGCATTTGAACAGGTTAAACACTGACTGGTAGAGAGAATCCAAGGTATAGTCAGACTTGATTCCTTCTTTTTAGTGAGTGGCTTTCTTCAGTGTCAGCTTAGTAGATACAACACAGAGGCAACCTGGGAGAACAAGTGCAGCCTGCTCCGATTGTCTCCAGGTGAAGGTGTTCAATTCGATCCAAGGTGATTGGTTATCCTGGGGGTAGTTCCAGGACAGTAGTCTGGCACGGGCACGATAGGCCGAATGGCCTCCTTCTGTGCAGTATCGTTCTTTCGGATGAGACGTTAAACCCAGGCCCCGTCTGATCTCTCAAGTGGACATAAAAGATCCCATGGCACTATTTTGAAAAAGAGCAGGGGAGTTATCCCTGGCCAATATTTATCCCTCAATCAACATAACAAAACCCGATTATCTGGTCATTATCACATTGCTGTTTGTAGGAGCTCATTGTGCACAAATTGGCTGCCGCGTTTCCTACATTACAACAGTGACTACACTCCAAAAGTACTTAATTGGCTGTAAAGCGCTTTGAGATGTCCGTGGTCGTGAAAGGCGCGATATAAATCCAGGTCTTTCTTTTATGATTTCTGACAGCAGTTCCGCTGATGAGCAGTAGGGGGAACAACAGTTGGGAATTGCCTCTCTGGGAAGGTTTGATTGGCAGAGTAAGCAGAGAGGCATTGGCCGCTGTCCCGACAAACAAAAGGAATACAAAATTCAAACTCACCTCCTGCTCATATACTTCAGTCCTGGGAGGTTCCACTCTCCTATTTCTCTGGACCCAGGAAGCTGAATGTTTATTTACTGGGTTCTTTCTTGCTGGGTGTAATGTATTTGCTTCATGGGTTCTTTGTTTAATAATTCATAGCAACACATTGCTATTAAGCACTAGTTGGTTTATTAGCAAAGGTTTAACAATCACACTACACATTACCAGTTTTCCACGTGGCTCACAACCACCTGCCTCATCGTGGATCCCCAAAACACAACTGGTTAGGGTTTTATTGAGTCTTGTGAACATCATGTGACTGACTAAGCCACTCACAACTCAACAGCTCTCCCAAGGTGTGAGCATCCTCACAGGTGCACACATTACACTGGGTACATCAGATGCAGGGTTAAGCTCAGTTTACTGCTAGCTGTTTCTGCAAGCTGCAGATAACACAGCTCTGACCTGGCAGAGACACAGCTTGGATCAGGAGGGCCTTGGTGTGTGGGCGGTAACTGCTGCCACTATCTGTGGATGGGGTCCCACCTATCGGTCTTTTAAGGATCGATACATTGGACATCCTGTTGAAGTGGCGGCATCATGTGGGGCTGTTACTGGGAAGTTGGTTATGGCTAATTGTATGGGTAAATGCGTGTGTGTGGGTGTGACTCCTGTAACCAGCTAATCTAGTTGTGAAAGTTACAAGGGTAGATTTTCCTGTCTTCTCCTGCCATTATCCTGGATAGAGGAGGAAAATGAGTCAGGTGCCATGTCTGGGAATTCCCTTAGACTGCAACATTAGGTCTGTCCAAATATGGGTGGGTGTATTATGATAGGATGCAAATGATTTATACAATGTACAGTGCTTCCATCCCAGCAACACTATGTGCAATGAATGCAGGGCAGGGTTTCAAGGCAGTTTGGGGAGAGGGAGGAGCAATAGGAATTTCTTTCTCTCTTTTCCCCCTGCCTGAGGTGATTGCACTGTGGCTCAAATATTGGGCTGAGAAAAGGCTCACTCTGGTTCACCTGGATCGTGAGGTTCACTGACAGGAGTGGCAGTTTTTGTCATGTTGCTTTAGGAGGATAGGTTGGCCACGACTCCCCCTGCTCTTCTTCGAAATCATGGCCGTGGGATCTTTTACCCCCACTCGAGAGGGTAGATGGGGCCTCGGTTTAACATCGCGTCTGAAAGACGGCTTTTACTCAAAAAGTAGGGCAGGTAAAGGCTGACTTTGACTCAGCTGGGGAGTGAGATCCACTGGCAGGAGTGGCCGATGACACCGAGTCCAAAGACACCGTGCAGTGTAAAAATAAATGTGGCAACGCCTGGTCAGAATAGAGCAGGGACCTCACTGCTTCGTATGTACTGTTGCATCAAATCCCCACGTGTAACCTTGCACAATAGACTGCTAAACAAGAAGCTGCAAGTTATGACTGTGTAAAGTCTTGCACATCTGACGGACTTATTCCTCATGACAAGTTATTCCCTTGTTAACCACGACTTAAAATATAGAGATCAGACTCATTTTACTTGCATGTATTATCTGAGGTGTTAAATGTAGAGCTTGGAGTGATTTTATATGTAACCAAGGCATTGATATGCACCACTTGGGGTGGTTTTGCAAATGTGTTAACCAGGCATTCAATGTAACGGAGTGATTTTGCACAAGCGTGTTAACTGAGGTGTTAAATGTAGAGCTCAGAGGGATCTTGCAGAAGCCTGTTAGCCAAAGCATTGAATGTCATTCTCAGAGGGACATTTCTCCGAGCTTTCCTTATATTTCAATAAAGTTTTTTGTTTGGGCCAACAGTGTCTTGGCATCTGTCTGAACATATAACTGAAGGAAATAGAGGTTACATCAAGATTAAAGGTGACTTATGTAAAAGAATCCTGATTCATACCTCTCACCTGTCGACTCCCTGTTGCCACTCTGGCTGGTCAGAGATTTACTGTTGACGAAAGTTAACCAGTTTTTCTCCAGCCTATCCAACAATACATGTGCATCTGTGCACGTTCCTTTGGTTACTGTTTTAATCTGCATGATGACTGGGATAGAAAGAGGAAATTATATCTGTCTGACTCTGTCGCTCTGACTGTCTCTCTGTCTGTCTGTGCCCCTGTCTGTCGCTCTGTCTGTCTGTCTCTCTCGCTCTGTCTGTCTCTCTGTGTCCCTGTCTCAGCCCCTCTGTCTGTCTCTCTACCTTTGGCTCTCTCGGTCTGTCTGTCTCTCAATCTCTTTATCCTAGTGAATCGTGCACCTTAAACAATCGTGTAAAATCAATAAATCATTAATGAAACTTCAAGTATTAGCACACAGCTAATGTATAAAACATTGAAAATGATTTGTTGTTGAAACTGTTTTCAGGATATGGGTGACACGGGTAAGCTGTATTTATGCTCATCCTGCAAGCGATTGTTTCACAACTGAGTGGCTTGTGTGGCCACTGCAGAGAGCAGTGAGTTAACCACACCATGTGTAATTGGAGCCACATATAAGTCAGAGCCGGTAGGGGTGGCAGGGCTGTTCCTTGAAGGACATCAGTGTACCAGTTGGGGTCTTCCAACAATCTGTAGATTTCATGGCAATTTAATCTGGTGCCAGCGCACAAATCACCAGATGTATTGAATTCAATCTGAACTCACAATTTCGAGTTCTGTCTGCCCTACTGGGGCATTGAGTGTGTCGGAGCGAACACTGACAGGTAGTTGGGGGAGCTGTGTACTGGGAGGATTAGTGAGGAGCTGGGTATGTTTACAATCAAAGCTTCCATCCTGCCAGTAATTGGCCGGGGAGGGGATAGGTGGGAAGGGGGTTTGGAGGGGTGGGCAGTGGGGAAGGGCCGTCCAGGGTCTCAGAAAAGAGTGTAAAAGATCGAAGGGATTAAATAAACAGCAATGAGAGTTAAAGGGAAAGAAAAGAATGAGAATTTGATGCAGAAACAGTTAGAGATGGAAGCTCAGGAGTTTGAAATCGAGGAACTGAAATATAACATTGTTGAGCAACAGGCAGCAGGCATAGCTGGCTCAGAAACAATTAACATTTCCACAGAAACGGACAATCTCAGTACAGAGAATGAGATGTTAAAGTTAAAGAAGGGAAGTGAGATGTGTAAACATGGTCTAAGGGAATGTGGAAAATGAGTTGCAGGGCTGAGCCCAGCAATGAGAGAGGCACTCAAAGATCCAGCTAAGAGAGCCCTATACAGCCAACCTGGCGACCCTCGCTGACCCCGAGGCGCAGAGGGCCCACAGCGCTTGGTCTGCCCTCCAGGCCACCATAACCAGTGCCTGTGAAGTGACGCTCAACTAGGGAACACCAGGACTGGTTTGACGAGAATGACCAGGAGATCTAGGAGCTAATAAACTACAAGCGCAAGGCATTTCTGAACCTAAAGCAACAACCCAACTCAAGAGCAGCAAAGCAGCTTTAGACGGCTGAAAGCTGAGGTCCAACAAAAAACCCGCGACCTAAAGAACAGATGTTGGGTGGAGAAAGCACAGGAGATTCAGCAGCTGGCCGACAGCCATGACGTGTGAGGATTCTTCACTGCAGTCAAGACCACCTACGGCCCAAGGCCCCACCCCACTGCTGGCCAAGAACGGGGAGACACTCATCAAGGACACCAAGGCAGTCAGGGCCTGCTGGAGGAGCTGGGTTTGTTTGGCCAGGGACTCCCAGATGTCAATGGGGATGTTGCACTTCATCAGGGAGGCTTTGAGGGTGTCCTTATATATAGCGCCTTTAACGTAGTCAAATGTCCCAACGCGCTTCACAGGAGCGTTATATAACAAAACCTGACACCGAGCCACATAAGGAGAAATGAGGGCAGGTGACCAGAGTTAGGTTTTAAGGAGCGTCTTAAAGGAGGAAAGAGAGGTAGAGAGGTAGCGAGGTTCATGGAGGGAGTTCCAGGGCTTGGGGCTCAGGCAGCTGAAGGCACGGCAATTAATGATTGAGCGATTATAATCAGGGATGCTCAGGGCTCAGTATAATGATTACCTTTTGCACAAAATTTAGAATGTGATCTTTTGTTTATCTGCTACTTCCTTAATTTATTTATTTTTAATAGTGACTCTCCCATGGCAGCGCTGACCCAATGATGATGAACAAATGGCAATATATTTCCAAGTCAGGATGGTATGTAACTTGGGAGAGGAACTTGCAGGTGATGGTGTTCCCATGCGCCTGCTGCCCTTGTCTATCTAGGTGGTATGGATCAAGGGTTTTTCAGGTGCTGTCGAAGAAGCCATGGCTAGTTGCTGCAGTGCATCTTGTAGATAGTACACACTGCAGACACGATGTGTAGTGGTGGAGGGAGTGAATGTTTAACATGCCAGATAAGGTGCCAATCAAACTTTGCCCTGGATGGTGTTGAGCATCTTGAGTGTTGTTGAAGCTGCACTCATCCAGGCAAGTGGAGAGAATTCCATCACACTCCTGACTTGTGCCTTGTAGACGATGGAAAGGCTTTGGGGAGTCAGGGGGTGAGATACTCACCGCAGAATACACAGCCCCTGACCTGCTCTTGTAGCCACAATATTTGAGAGGCTGGTCCAGTTAAGTTTCTCATCAATGGATGTTGATGGTGGGGGATTTGGTGATGGTAATGCCGTTGAATGTTAAAGGGCGGTGTTTAGATTCTCTCTTGTTGGACATGGTCATTGCCTGGCACTGGTGTGACGCGAATGTTACTTGCCACTTATCAGCCCAAGCCTGAATGGTCTCATAGCTTGATGGTAATGCTAGGTAATGCTTGGGGGATATGCCATGTGGTTACAGATTGTGGTGGAAGACAATTCTGCTGATGCTGATGGCCCACAGCGCCTCGTGGATGCCCAGTTTTGAGCTGCTAGATCTGTTCGGAATCTATCCCATTTGGCACGGTGATAGTGCCACACAACACGATGGAGGGTGTCCTCAGTGTGATGACGGCACTTTGTCTACACAAGGACTGTGCGGTGGTCACTGCTACCAATGCTGTCATGGACAGATGCATCTGTGACAGATAGATTGGTGAGGCCGAGGTCAAGTAGGTTTTGCGCTCGTGTTGTTTCTCTCACCAGCTACCGCAAGATGTGTCTGGCAGCTCTGTCCTTCAGGACTCGGCCAGATCGGTCAGTAGTGGTGCTATTGAGCCATTCTTGGTGATGGACATTGAAGTCCCCCACACAAAGTACATTCTGTACCCTTGCTACTCTCAGTACCTCTTCCAAGTGGAGTACTGATTCTGGCCATTTAACCCCATAAATCCCAGCTTCTTCGTGGTGGCTGAATGGTGCACCGGAATGAGGTTAAAAAGATTTAATCGAGACTTTTTAAATTATAAAGGGTTATGACAGGATGAATAGGGAAAGACTATATCCTCTAGTCAGAGAAGTTGTCAATTTACGATTGACACTAAGAAAATGAGGAGAGGTTAAGAAAAATGTCTTTACCCAGAGGCTTGTTGGAGCCTGGAATGCTTTGCCACCGGGAGTGTTGAGGTAGGGACCATTGCATAACTTTGAATAAATATTTGAAGCAGAGGAAGTTGCAGGACTATGGAGGGAAAGCAGAGCAATTGGGATTATTGTAGACTTAGATTGCCCTAGTAAAAGGTCAGCACAAACATGATGATTCAAATGACCTCCTTCTATGTTATTAACAATCATAATGCTTCAAAATAATAGTTTATTCCTCAAAAAAAAGCTCCATATTAAAAAAAAATGCTTCATCAATAAATGGATAAACAGCATCAACCAATTCTTTAAATAGTTATTATGGGCCAATATAATAGAAGTGTTTAAAGTTGTGAAAGGATGGGATAGAGCAATAGTTGAAGAGTCAAGAATGAGGAGCCTTAGATACCATCATCATCATAGGCAGTCCCTCGAGTCGATAGTGGATAAATCAAGGGGCTATAGGTAGGGAGGAACTTATTACAATTATTAATGAGCTAGTTCTAGATAAAATAATGGGACTAAAGGCAGACAAGTCCCCTGGACCTAATGCCTTACATCTAAGGGTCTTAAGTGGCTGCAGAGATAGTGGATGCACTGGTTGTAATCTACCAAAATTCCTTGGATTCTGGGGCGGTCCCAGCAGATTGAAAAACCACAAAGGTAACTCCCCTGTTTAAAAAAAGGAGGCAGACAAAAAGCAGGAAACAATAGACCAGTTAGCCTAACATCTGTCGTTGGGAAAATGCTGGAGTCCATTATTAAGAAAGCAGTAGTGGAACATTTGGAAAAGCATAATTCAATCACGCAGAGTCAGCATGGTTTTATGAAAGGGATATCATGTTTGACAAATTTACTGGAATTCTTTGAGGATGTAACAAGTAGGGTGGATAAGGGGGAAACCAGTGGATGTGGTGTATTTGAATTTCCAGAAGACATTTGATAAGATGCAATATAAAAGGTTGCTACACAAGATAAAAGCTCATGGGGTTGGGGGTAATATTAGCATGGATAGAGGATTGGCTAACTAACAGAAAACAGAGTCAGGATAAATGGATAATTTGGCAAACAGTAACTAGTGGAGTGCCGGGTCCTCAACTATTTACAATCTATATTAATGACTTGGATGAAGGGACAGAGTGTAATGTAGTAAAGTTTGCTGATTATACAAAGATGGGTGGGAAAGCAAATTGTGAGGACAAAAAATCTGCAAAGGGATATAGACAGGCTAAGTAAGTGGGCAAAAATTTGGCAGATGGAGTATAAATGTGGGGAAATGTAAAGTTAGCCACTGTGGCAGAAATAATAGAAATGCAAATTATCATTTAAATGGAGAACAATTGCAGAGTGCTGCAGTACAGAGGGACCTGGGGGTCCTTGTGCATGAAACATAAAAAGTGAGTATGCAGGTACAGAAAGTAATCAGGAAGGCAAATGGAATGTTGGCCTTTATTGCAAGGGGGATAGAGTATAAAAGCAGAGAAGTCCTGCTACAGCTGCACAGGGTATTGGTGAGGCCACACCTGGAGTACTGCGTACAGTTTTAGTCTCCGTATTTAAAGGATATACCTGCATTGGCGGCTGTTCAGAGAAGATTCACGAGGTTGATTCCGGAGATGAGGGGGTTGACTTATGAGGATAGGTTGAGTAGGTTAGGCCTATACACATTGGAGTTTAGAAGAATGAGAGGTGATCTTATTGAAACTTTTAAGATAATGAGGGGGCTTGACAAAGTGGGTGCAGAGAGGATATTTCCACTCATGGGGGAAGACTAGAACTAGGGGACAGTTTTAAAATAAGGAGATGTCCACTTAAAACTGAGATGAGGAGGAATTTCCTCGGAGGGCTGTAAATCTGTAGAATTCTCTGCCCAGAGAGTTGTGGAGGCTGGGTCATTTGAATACATTTAAGGCGGAGATAGACAGATTTTTGAGCGATAAGGGAGTAAAGGGTTATGGGGAGCGGGCAGGGAAGTGGAGCTGAGTCCAAGATCAGATCAGCCATGATTTAATTGAATGGCAGAGCAGGCTCGAGGGGCCTAATGGTCTACTCGTATTTATGTTCTTACGTTCCCCTCCGCTGTTATTTTGTTCAGATCCACTAGCTTCCGGTTCGGACTCAGGATCGACCCGGAAATGTTACTGTTCTCTGCACTAAAGCAGTTGTGCAATTCCAGAATTTCCGTCTTTATTTAAAATTTCCAGAAAGTCATTTTCTTTCATTCTTCAACTTCATTGAACCATCCCAAAAACCAAACATCTCAGAATATTATTAAACCCATGCAAATAAAAAAGTGGTACACATGGAGACATCATCTTTTAAACAATGAAGTACAAAACAAATATAAAGGACCGAACAGAATACTGAACAACAATGCTTAGGTTCAGTGAAGAAACAAAGTAGAGAATCAAATATTTTCATGTAATTGTATTTAATCCATGAACCAAATCACACATTAAACTTTGAACACAGAGCTATTACTGCAAGTTTTCCTTTCGCTATTGCAGTGCCCTGAAGATGCATCGTTTCCCAGAAAGTAAAAGTGGAGAGTCAGCCCCCCAAATTTGTCCTCGAATTACAGTTGAGTTTCCGTATTACACACTGCCCCCCAGATTGAAAAGTAACAGGGGAGCAACATATGAGGGTTGTTTTCCTAAATGGGAACAGTAACAATAGGTCGTGTGGCAGTACTTTGAGCGCCTTCAACTCCATGTCCCAGCAGTAACATAATAAAAGGAATTAGGAATCCCAAAGGCAATTTAGCATTGAGTGTTTATGGAGGATAGATACTGTATAGACATGAACATCACAAAAATCTTTATTGTACAACTTGGTTACAACATTCTTAACCAGAACAACTGCTCCAATAAATTTAATTTGAAACTCTGGACAAAAATTAAATTTGAAGCTCTGGATGTAGTCTGCATAAATGCTTCAGAATGTCAGGTATCTGAATTTAGACATATGGGAAAATCTGGCAAAGAACAGAGGCTTGTGAAGAACTCTAAACCTGATATAAGTTTGAAAACCACATTAAACAAATCAATGATTTCTGGCAATCCAAATCATGGTTGAATGTTGGCATGTGCCTGTTACTTTGTGCCATGTTTCTGGAACATTTCAACTATAGTCTGCTGTTTTTTACTGTTTCTCAGCTCATTGACCAATGCTGCAGAGTGGGCATCCATGCAATTAACTGGTCTCTGACACAGGGGCCTTTGACTTTTACGCTGGCTTGCTGGATGCTGCCAGATTCTATCTTTCCGCTGGCTTTTTGTCGGTGAAGAATCGGTGAGCGTTGTTTGCCCGTTGCAGAGTCGTGAGGTGCCGGACTTTGATTTCTGAAACTTTCTGGAAGTTTGACGGCCCCTTGGTCTTGCCAATGGGTTTTGTTTTTTAGCAAGCACCCTTTTCTCACATTTTGTTGGAGTTGATCTGTTGGTGCGAAGCAGATATTCATCAGGTGATCCTCTTTGTCTGTTAACAGCCCGCGTCTCTTGGTCAAGTTGCTTCTGCAGCTGCAATGCCATCAGTCGGTCCTGCTCTTCCATCCTGTGCTTTTCAGATTGTTTTTTCTCCCAATCGCTGAGTTGTTCTTCATGGGAGATTCCATTGGAAAGTGGAGTGCTTTCAGTGAGCTCATTGTGGACATTAGGAGAAACTTTTCTCTTTTTAACAGCAAAGCAAGTTTCTTCATCTCCAGAGGAATTCCATGTTTTTCTTTTCACAGCTGTTTTCAATGGAATGGGAGCTTGGTTCACAATCTGGTGATCTTGGATCGGCTTGGGTTTTAATGCAATGCCTTCATCACAGTGCACTACACTATCTAAATCACAATGGCTTGCACTCGTGTACGCATAATCATCAAGTTTATGATTTAAAATTGGCACAATTGCAGAATTTAAGAGATCATCTTCACCATTGCTATTAATGAAATTTACCTCCAATTCGGCAAGTGCTACTTCTTCCTTGCACCTCTCTCTGCCCTTCCATACACCGCCGCAAACTCTCACCATCTCATTGTCATGGTCCTCTGAGCTCTGCTCATCGGTACACTTGTCTATTTGCTGATGACCTGTGATGGCTGCAGTGGGAGTTCCTTTAAAACACTGGGCTAATGCTGACTGAGTTGAACTGGAGACTGGCTCCTGCTCCTCGTCATCTTCACAATCAAAAGAACAAATACTTACAATTGAGCAACTGCTTGAAATTATGTCGTCTGCATCAGCATTCTCCTGAATAAAAACAGATTAGAACGTCAAAAGTTTGCAGACTATTCAAATGTCTTCAGGAGTTACAGTACAATATTTGACCAACGTTTTAATGCAATTGAAAGCAAGAGGTCTTGCACTACTCAAATTCATTTTCTCATTGGTTTTATATCTGATCTGAAGTTTACCATGAACCCCCAAAAAAGTAATGCTTTAGAAAGAAACGATAAGTGATATTATGCTACTGCTGGGACATGGAGTTGAAGGTGCTCAAAGTACTGCCACACAACCTATTGTGCCCATTTAGGAAAAACAGCCCTCGTATGTCACTCTCTTTTTACTGTTCAATCTGGAGGCAGTGTGTAATATGGAGACCCAGCTGTAATCAGAGGACATATTTGGGGGGCTGACTCTCCACTTTGACTTTCTGGGAACTGATGGCCTTAACCTGAAGGCAACTTTATAGACCACATTGTTGAACAGAGGAGTGCCATTGGCTGAACTCGTGCCTGCTTTTCTCCGTTACTGGCTTCAACTCAGGTGTGAAACTTTCCCCGCTGTGATAGCAACCCAGCCATCCTCCAGTAGGCAGTTGAGTGTCCATGCACAAGGCAAGATGTGCCATCTCAGAAGTTACACCTAGTATAACGGAGATTCTACTGACATTTATAGAAATGTTTCCACATCAGCTCCATTTACTTCCAGGACACTTTCCCAATAAAGGGGATCTGTTATAACTTCGGTGGCTATCCATTGGGAAATCAGGTATCCTTTACAATGGGAAGTGGTCATGTTTTTTGATTTTTGACCCCTTTCCCATAGAAAGAATCCAGATATGAGGTGTTGTAAAACATGCTTCAAGTTAAACACTCCTGGAAAAACAAGCACCTTTTTTTTAAAGGAGAGCCCCATGCTGTAATAATAATCCAAAAATCAGACTAAAGGTCCTTAAATATACTAATTTGTAGTTTCTCCCCCAGACACCATACAATTCAGTGGCATATCTCAGAGGGATAAACACCTTTTACCCATAGTGTTGAGGATTTTGATCTCAACCTAATCATAAATAAAACAGAACACAGGCACCAGGGAGAGCAATCCAGTTTTTGGACAGGCAGTAAAATGCCCGAGAGAGCGAGAGTGGTTTTCTCAAGGATGGTAGGACAGAATGCAGAGAGATTATTCTGTTTAAGTAAGCCAACCCACCAAAGTGGGGGTAGCATCATATGTTCTATTTTGTAACACAATGGCAATATAACTTGCACTGCTTGAACAAAACTATTCTGATCATATCCATTGTTCTGTATATTTGAATTTACTGTGGAATAAAGGAACTTACAAACTGAACCAAAAATCTCCCGATTCTGCCTTCATCGAGATTGAAGGAGTATTCATGCAAAAATGTCAGATCAGGTCCATCACAATGGAATTTCATTGTTACACTCCTGGGTGCTGTTACTGTACAAGTAGACACAGGGCTGTTCAAGCAAATTCACAACAATAGGGGGCTCTGAGCCGACTCCACTGAACCCTAGGAGGTAACTGCAGCTGGCCTCAATTTGTAACAGTAGGAAACAATTGCAATTCTGGGGCCCACATTTCACATGGGAGTTTGCCCCCTCCTTAAAATGCAGTTTAGCTTTTGCATATGATGTAAAATGCTCATCGATCTCAAAAACACTTACTGTAACAGAGGCATTATTTCTCGGTCTACTGGTTTCAGCTACTCGATTCTTTTGTGAAGTGGGAGATAAGTATCTAAAAAGAAAAGTTAAAATGAAATAACATTTCTAGTAACAAGCTTGTATTCCAAGAGTACTACTTTTAATACAAATGCCAGCAATATAAACCTGTAGCAGAATCAAAGCCAGTGTGAACACCCCACATAACTGCACACGGTACTGTCACCACAGCAAGATTTCTGGAAAAATATTTTAAAATGTAAGTTTAAACATAAATTTGTGGTTACATCTACATACAACAGAAAACTTGAGACGCAAGTAACTACATTCTCCATTATAAAAATCTTATTGCAACAACTTTAAAGTGAGTGCAGGAACAAAAATCTGGGGGTGTCTGAACACAAATCTTTGAAGGTGCAGGACAGGTTGAGAAGGCTGCTAAAAATGCATATGGGATCCTTGGTTAATTAATAGAATGCTGGTTCGGCCCCAGCTGGAGTAATGTGTCCAATTCTGGGCACCACACTGTAGGAAGGACATGAAGGCCTTAGAGAAGGTGCAGAGGCGATTTACTAGACCAGTATCAGGGATGAGTGGCTTCAGTTATGTGTAGAGACTGGAGAAGATGGAGTTCTTCTCCTTAGAGCAGAGATGGTCAGATGATTTAATAGGTGTTCAAAATCATGAATGGTTTTGATAGAGTAAATGAGGGGGAGGGGGGAGGAAAGAGAAGGGGAGGAAGGGGGGGGCTAGAGGGAGAGAGCTGGTGTTGTCAGTGATACCCGATAACATGTTTTTGGATGATGTCACATGAGGAGAAGCCCGTGAATGAGGAATAGGAGGGGGCCAAGTGTAGATCCTTGGGGTCTCCAGAGGCAGCAGTGCATGGGGCAGGAAAATGCGCCATTGTTGGAGATGCATTGTTGACAATTGGATAGGCAAGATTGGAACCAAACAAGGACAATCCCACTCCGCCAGCCACATTAAGAAATAAGCATGTGTTTTCCCAAGATTAGAGATTACATTAAAGAAGAAAATGGATTGCTCAACTAGACTGGTCACATTAATGACATGGTTACTAGAGGTCAGAATCTGGGCAGTGTGTGGTGAGTGGCTCACCTCACGACTCCCCAAAACCTTTCCACCATCGACAAGTCACAAGTTAGGAGTGTGATGGAAAACTCTCCACTTGCCTGGATGGGTGTAGCTCCAACACCATCCAGGAGAAAGTGGTCTACTCAATTGGTACTTCAGCCATTAGCTTAAACATCTACCACCGACATAACACCGCTGCAGTGTGACTATCTACAGGCTGCACTGCAGCAACTTGCCACGGCTTCTTTGGCAGTACCTCCCAAACCCTTCCAAAACTCAGAAGGGCAAGGGCAGCATGTCTGTGGGAACACCATCACAAGTTCCCTTCCAAGTCACACACCATCCTGACGTAGACATATTATTGATCATCATCACTAGATCAAAATCTTGGAACTCCATACCCAACAGCATTGTGGGAGCACTTTCACCACACACATTGCAGTGGTTCAAGGCCAACAACCAGCTGCTCAACATTAGGATACATAATAAATACCAGCCTTGGCATCAACACCCCCATTTTAATGATGTTTAAAATTACTCCTCCCTATCGCTCGAACCATCTCCAGCTCTACGGATCTGCATTCCTCCAACTTTGACCTCTTATGCAACCCCATTCCTTTCGACACACTATTGGCGGCCGTGCATTCAGCCTTCTAGACGATAAGCTCTGGAATACCTCTCTGTCTCTTATCGACCCATAGTCAGAGCATCTATAGCAATGGCTTCTTTTCCCACCTCCCAAACTGTTAACTCAGGAGTCCCTCAAGGATCTACCCTTAGCCTTCAACACTTTATGACCCCTCCCAATATCTACTTCTCTGACTTGGCAAAGATTTGTGTCTAATTGCGTTTTCTAACAAGCACCTTGATATTACTTTCTATATTAAAGGCAATATATAAATGCAAGATGTTGTTGATTCTAATTCCAATTTATAGCTAGAAATTAATAGAATTCTGTACCAGATAATGCCATCTTCTTTGGGTCAACCACTAAGCCCAAACAAGTAGTGTACTTCTATGTTGATCTTCAATTACCCATCTTATTCCTAAATTTAGTCCCGTGGTATGTGTCGGCTTCCCACATTCTGTGTCTTTCCTGATCACACCGTGCTCAGAAGCCAGCCAAGTCAGACTAAGTCTATGTTGGAGAAGGATAAGCATCAGACACTTTGCACTGCATCTCAACGTTCCACACCATACAGCAGGTTTGAACATCACTATAAACACTAGGAAAAAAAACAACCTAAAAAACCTAATTTGAGCAAAAGAAAAATATGGGAAACACCTTTATGGAATGGGCAGCCACATTTTAAGAGACGGTACCGATAGCGATTTTCCTCATTCACAACTCATGCTTACTTTTGCTTCATGTAGAAGATGCAGGAATAAATAAAAAATGATCCCTTAGATGACCCACATGTAGCTGGGTTAGGTATCCCTTTGTACTTCTACTTACCTTTGTATATCTCCCACATGGCTGGGGTTGCGGGAAGTCAATTTGACTCTCTTGGTGACTAATGAAGAATTGGATTTTGAGGAAATCAGTCTTGTTCGACAGCCCACGCTTTCTGGAAGCGTCTTAGATATTGGATTCTGCAGAGAAACAAAACAGGCATCTATAAAGGAAGCCCAATATTACGAAAATGTTTACGGCTGCACACTGCATTTCATTATGTAACAATAGTTGGGAATAATTGCTTTCCTACTTATTTACATAGCACACTATATGTGTGTCCACATTGACTCATTGCAGATTTAGATTTTGAAGAGCAGAGCTGGCCACATTGTATGAAGATCCAACTTGACTGTCATGAAAACGTATCTGGGTCCATGGCACTTGGGCTCATACAATGTGGACAGTTCTGGAGTTTGCAAATGCAATTCACTCAATGCGTTAGCCTGAATACCACCACTTGAGACAGTTAGATACTGGGACAAAAGAACAGCATCTCAAGATCAAACTTGGGAGATTTAGCTGAAAATGTCTCAGTATTATTGTAGCAAGCACTGTGAATGACTGCTGACAATCAATCCTAGGATCCATGCTGTGTTGAAGTTGTATCTTCGTTGCTAGAAGCAAGATCATTTAGATGTAATGATAAAAAAAGCCAGAAGTGTCTGGAATCAAGCAACAAAAACACAAGCCTACAGCAGCCAAAGTTTCGATCCACCTGAACAAGAATTCTCTATTTAATTTATCAACCTAATTAAAAATGGAGATAAGCAGACTTACAAATCTTAGCAAAGAGGATGCCAGGGTTGGACAAAGAGGTGCAAGCTTAATTAATACAGCACAGTCAGTTGCCGACTGCATGGTACACATGGGCTTCTTCCACCTAACACAAGTCAGGGTGGCAGGAAGGTTCAGACTGAGGTTTAGTTGGGCTGGCTCCAAAAACTATGGAGGTGTGCAGAGCAGTGGTAAGTTAAGGGCCAAATGACTAGCGATTTCATTGTCCAAGACAACTTAGTTAGTAGAAGTCAAGTGGGAAATATAAAAAGAGGTACCAGTAGCCGACCTCATTGGGGTTAGGCGGAGAGAAAGCTCGTTTGAATTTAAAAATTTACCAGGGTACATGATTTTGGCGCAATGTGGCCTCAACGAAGAATACCTCCAGCCTGGGGCAGTGTCTTTAGCAAAGGGCCTTTAGTTTAGCTTGCGGATACAGGAAGTAAATGTCAGTTTAGACACTATATTTAGAGAGAAAGCAAGTTGTGCCTTCACTATGTATCATAGGACATTGAGAAATATTTATTCCACTGTTAACTATTCATCTATCTTATGTAACTAAAACCACTCATTGGTCCAAAGCTTGCACGATTATATGGAAAGAATTTAAATCCAGTGCACTGTCAAGGAGAATCACAATGATACATTCCAGTAGCAAGGGTTATAGAATCTTAAACTACAGAAGAGGGCTCAAAATTGGCCCACCCTTTTTTTTGCCGCACTCGGGATGCGCCGACTGGGCTGAAAACAGTGCCGAAAAAATATCTCCCAATTCTGGCCTCTGTGTTGCCTCTCCCAGGGCTTGGTGCGTGGCGAGTCGATTGCGGGGGCAGAGCTAGGGCCCTGCGCCAGAAACAGTGCTGGCAAATCTCCACATGCGCGTTGGAGTGTGCGTGCATGCGCAGTAGCTCCTACCCCCAGCCTCTGTGTGCGTGCTGCAGCGTGGGACCTGATGCAATCCGCCCCTATCCCAGGCCAAGTGGCCTCCCGCACAGGCCAGCCTGCTGCCTTCTCAAGCTAGAAGGCCATAACAAGCAGGTTGGTGCAGGGCCCAAGCCGGGGCGGCGGGGAGAGTTTTGATCCGGGGGTGGGGAGGGGAGGAGGAGGAGGAGAAGAAAAAAGTTTTGATCAACAGATGCATCTGTACATGACAGTATTGGTAGCAGTGACCACTGCGCAGTCCTTGTGGAGACGAAGTCCCGTCTCCACACTGAGGACACCCTCCATCGTGTTGTGTAGCACTACCACTATGCTAAGTGGGATAGATTCAGCAGCTCAAAATTGGGCATCTATGGAGGCACTGTGAGCCACCAGCAGCAGAATTATATTCCACCACAATCTGTAACCTCATGGCACGGCGTATCCCTCACTTGACCATTACCAGCAATCCAGGGGACCAACCCTGATTCAATGAGGTGTGTAGAAGAGCATGCCAGGCATACCCAAGTGAGGTGCCAACCTGGGATGTTGCAACACAGGAAGGACTACATGCATTCTAAACAGTGGAAGCAGCATGTTATAGACAGAGCTAAGCGATTCCACAACCAACGAATCAGATCAGAGCTCCGCAGTTCTGCCGCATCCAGTCGTGAATGGTGGCGGACAATGAAAACAACGGAGAGGAGACTCCATGCATATCCCCATCCTCAACGATGGCAAAGCCCAGCATGCGAGTGCAAAAGAAAGGGCTGAAACGTTCACAACCTTCAGTCAATTTGATTCACTCCGCGTGATATCAAGAAGCGGCTGAGCCCACTGGATACAGCAAAAGTTATGGCCTTGACAACATCACAACTGTTGTGAAGACTTGTGATCCAGAACTAGACGCATCTTGAGCCAAGCTGCTCCAGTACAGCTACAACACTGGCATCAACCAGATAATGTGGAAAACTGTCCAGGTATGTCCTGTCCACAAAAAGCAGGACAAATCCAAACCAGCCAATTACTACCCCACCAGTCTACTCTCAATTATCAGCAAAGTGATGAAAGGTATCATTGACAGTGCTATCAAGCGGCACTTACTCACCAATAATCTGCTCACCGATGCCCAGTTTAGATTCTGCCAGGACCACTCGGCCCCAGAACTCATTATAGCCTTGGTCCAAACAGGGACAAGAGCTGAATTCTGGAGGCGAGGGCGAGACTGACTGCCCTTGATATCAAAGCAGCATTTGACTGTGGCAACAAGGAGTCCTAGTAAAATTGAAGTCAATGGGAATCAGGAGGAAAACTCCACTGGCTGGAGTCATAACTAGCACAAAGGAAGATGGCTGTGATTGTTGGTGGCCAATCATCACAGCCCCAGGATATTGCTGCAGGAGTTCCTCAGGGCAGTGTCCTAGGCCCAACCATCTTCAACTGCTTCATCAATGTCCTTCCCTCCATCATAAAGGTCAGAGTGGGGATGTTCGCTGATGAATGCAGCATTCAGTGCCAATCGCAACTCCTCACATAATGAAGCAGTACATGCCCGCATGCAGCAAGACCTGGACAATATTCAGGTTTGGGCTGATAAGTGGTTAGTTACATTCGCATCAGCAATGACTATCTCCAACAAGAGAGAGTCTAACCACTGGCCCTTGACATTCAATGGAATTACCATTACCGAATCTCCCGCCATCAACACCTCAACACCCGGGGGTTATGATTGACTTGGACCAGCACATAAATACTGTGGCGACAAGAGGTCAGAGGCAGTGTTTCTGCGGCAACAGTCTCCCTAAAGCCTTTCCACCATCTATAAAGGCACAAGTCAGGAATTTCATGGAATACACTCCATTTACCTGGATGAGTGCAGCTCCAACAACACAAGAAGTTCGATACCATCCATGACAAAGCAGCCCACTTGATTGGCACCCCATCCACCACCTTAAACATTCACTCCCCCCACCACCAGTGCACTGTGGTATCCAACACCGCATTCAGTGTGCCAGTGCAGCCTTCGGTCGCCTGAGGAAGAGTGTGTTTGAAGACCAGGACCTCAAACCTGGCACCAAGTTCATGGTCGACAGAGTAGTCGTGATATCCTCCCTCCTATATGCTTCAGAGATATGGACTATGTACAGCAGGCATTTCAAATCACTGGAGAAGTACCACCAACACTGCTTCCGCAAGATCCTGTAAATCCATTGGCAGGATAGGCACACTAACGTCAGTGTTCTCGCTCAGGCCAACATCCCCAGCATCGAAGCATTGACCATGCTCGGTCAGTTTGTATGCCCGATACTAAACTCCCAAAACAAACGCTTGCCGTGTCGGAGCTTGGAGCAGAGAGAGTCCCAGGCAGAGGAAATGCTTCCAGGACACCCTCAAAGCTTCTTTGAAAAAGTGCAACAAACCCACCGACACCTAGGAATCCCTGGCCTAAGACCACTCAAAGTGGAGGAGGAGCATCCGGGAAGGCACTGTAAGGATCACACATTTCGTGATCAAGGCACAGCAAGAGGCCATGAACTAAAATGGTATAAAAGGAAAACCTATGGGACTGTTGGGCGGGAGAAAGAGTGCCAGCCTGGGGCAGGTGGTGACTCATAACTGATCAATGCAATTTCTGTGGTCAGGAGCGAGACCTGATTAACATCGAGACAACGGGTTTTGATCCAATCAAGCATTAATTGGCCGGAGGGGAATAAACGGTTCCCTATGGAGACTACAAGTCTGCGAAAATCCAGGACCACAAATTATCCCACAAGGCGTGCATTTTTGGATAACGGGGCACAAAAGATAAGGAGTTATCTTTTGCTCAGTCGATTCCGTGCACAGAACGAAGTGAGAATTGTGGCCATCCAAACAGATCCAGACCCATCATCACAGCCATCGAGACTCACCCAGATGCATTAACTGAAAGAAGCCCAGCAGGAGACCCATATAATAGAATGTATATATATGAAGGAGCTCACAGAAGTAAAACAGGTCAGAACAACAGGTTGAAGAAACGCCTCAGAACAACAGCTCAAAGAAACAACAACCACGAAGTAAGCAGCTGGGACCAAACACCCTCCCTAGCTCCACGAGCCAACAATCGACAACAGCAGCAACTGGCTGGATGGGTGATTGTATGTCTTCGATCAATCTCTAAGAAGTCTTGTTCTGTAATTTTGAGTTGGTTTTCTGTAATAAACTAACAGTTGGGTTTAAGCCTAAACTTTGCGTTACGTGGAGTCCTTCCTGTAATTACCGAGGTCTATGAATCAAAGTAGAGTGGAAAACGAACACCCTACAGCACCAAACACAGAGTCTCTTCGTCAGGAGCAAGCGGAAACCAAGCACAAACAGCGGAAGGAGCTCACGACAACCCAAGCACCCCACCTGTGACAGAGACTGCAGGTCCTGCATTGGACTCAGTCACCTGAGAACTCATTAGTGCGGAAGCAAGTATTTCACGACTCCGAGGGACTGCCCAAGAATAATTGTGGTGTAGAGTGTACCATCTACATGATGCACTGCAGCAACTTGCCAAGGCTTTTTAGACAGCACCTTCCAAACTCACGACCTCTACCACCGAGAAGGATAAGGGCAGCACGACCTGAAATGGCAGTGAAAGCAGATTCCAAAGACTTTCAAAAGGCAATTAAGAGGAAAATAAAAACATGCATTTATATAGCGCCTTTCACGATCTCCAGACAGGAATTCCATTAACTCCAAGTTACACACTATCTTGACTTGGAAATATATCGCCGTCCTTTATTGTTGCTGGGTCAAAATTCTGGAACTCCCTTCCCCAACAACACTGTGGGAGTACCTTCACCACAGAGACTGCAGTGGTTCAAGGCGGCGGCTCACTGCCACCTTCTCTACGGCAATTAGAGATGGGCAATAAATGCCAGCCTTGACAGCGATGCCCACATCCCAGGGACAAATAAAAAAACAATGACACTTCAAAAGTACGTCCTTAGCTGTAAAGCACTTTGGGATGTCTGGAGGTCGTGCTGCAGTCGTCGTAACAGTTTGGCTTGCTGGAAAACTTCAGTCACGGTGTACAATGGTGTGGGATTGGAATCACACATAGGCCAGTCCAGGCAAGGACGGCAGATTAACTCTTCTAAAAAGAAATTAGTGAACCAGTTGTGTTTCTATGACATCTGACATCTTCATGGTGCTTTTACTGAAAGCAGCTTGTTTATTTATAATTTTTATAAATTGAATTCAAAATTCTCAAACTGGTGGATTTGAACTCCCATTCTTTGAATTATTGGTCCAGTAACAATCACTACAAACTGTACCAATGTCAGACAAGCAGTCTGATAGTACAGAGGCGGTGGAGGAGTCCAGAGAAGTAGTGGGGAGGTATAGCCGGGCGTTATCAGGGTACATGTGGAAGCTGACTCTGGTTTACACTGCTATGCGGAAGCCTGTAGACGAGGAACAGGAAGAGGCTGATGATGGATGTTGGGGAACACCAAAGGTGATGGTGCAGGGGTGGGGAAGACACTGGCAGAGATTCTCCGCTACACTCGGATTAGGTGTTGGAGGAGGATGGTGGGGTCAACTGTACATAAAGCAACACAGCCACAGCTAATGTCTGTTGTGGCTTTGATTAGAGCTGGTTTGGGAAGGAGGAAAATCTAATGATGGAGAGATTGAAGCAGGGAGTTATGAGATGGGCACAGATTTAATTGACAACACTTTCAGGGACTGGAGAGGAATGGGATGCAAAATATTCAGATCTTCAAAACAGGCACTGATCAAGGACAAATCGATAGACTGAGGCAAAAGTGCAATTAGCACAGACTCAACTCCTGAACATTAAAAATTAAACATGTTTCAAACAGGAATTTAAGTACTCTGCCAAATGTCAAAATGTTAATGAAAATTGCACTCCATGCTGCAACCGTCAGTTTTCTTTCAGGTTTCCTGTGATTTAACAATCGCGTTCATTTCCAACATACAAACATAAAAGGGACAGGAAAAGAGCAGCTGGCCCATCGAGCCTCGGTACAGCCATACCATTTCATGGGAGAAGCAAAAAAATATTTTTAAGGAAAACTCCAGACCAATTCTGGGGGCGGGGGATTCTGTAAAATTACTCTCCAAACCCCTGAAGGCCATTAAAACACCACCTGTTTATTGCATGCTGTGATATTACTCCAGCTCTCTTTGGAATGCTTGCAGAAAATCTGCATTCAGTGCATAAGCCAGAAATTTATTCCAAAGGCTGATGGCCCTCTGCAAAAATTCTGAACATAAACCTTAAAATACATTGAAGGAGGTTACTTCTAAACCGTTTTTCCTGAGCAATATTGCATTCCTTTAGCTTAATGAAAAGCTAAATTTGAGACTCATCAGTTCAAACCAGGAAAATGCCCAAGTTTGTCAGTCGATATAGTTACCTACCATCTCCTCACTCAGCATCTGAGCGAGCTTTTCATCCCTTTTTAACTGTTCATCCATTTCCTTCCTCTGCTGTTCCACATAGATTTTTTGCTCCTGCTCCTCTGCCAGCAGCTGCTGAATGAAATTTTCACTGGCTCGAAGTTCCTCCTCTTCACGGGCAGCAAGTTCTGCGTTCAACTGTGAAGCAAGTGCAGTATTTAGCACATCTCATTGTCTACAGCTGAAGAAACTGGATCCAGATTCTAAACTACAGGTCTACCACAAGCAATCTTTTAAAGCAGCCCTTTCATAAGTTCTCTTACTGGTGCTGGTTACTAAGTGGGCCAATACACTGATCATTTAGTAACCTGCATCGAATTCATTCAACCGTTAGACCAACAGGCACACACCAGAGATGGCCCTACAGGAATTCCCTGCAGGTCAGAAGCTTCTACCTCAGCCCACAGAAACCAGCATTTCCGCTGGTAAGCCAGAGCTCCAAGTTTAACCAACAGCCAAAGTAAAAGATGAAGCAATATTTGTGAAAGTAGATCCACGATTACAGCAATTAGAAGATAGGCTGAGCACCAACAAGAATACATTTGGTCAAAAAAGTCAATTTTTGCCATTTAGATACATCACCACATGAAGCAGGTGCTATATTCATCTACAATTTAATATCTTGCTACAATTAAACAACTGGCTAATGAAATAATTTTTCTTTGTGAGGGATGTACCCTGCCACAACATTCAGTTTGCAATGTAAAACTATACCAAGCTTTATAACAGTCTGAAATTCACAGGCAACTCATCAGAAGCACTGTGCAGTAGTGTTGTTGCAGCTTCTCTCGGGAAGTCTTACACACACTTGTAGGCAGATTCAACATTGCAGCAGAAGAGATGCAATTTCAAACAATTCAATGTGATGTCTCCTTGCATAGAAATATAGAAAATAGGTGCAGGAGTAGGCCTGGTTAGCAACCACCAGGCATGAACCAAACTAAACAGTCAAGTGCTGTTAAATATCTATATTGCAGAACAGATCAGTGTTGCCATGAGAGAGTACCTGTTTGGACCCACCATGAAGCAAAAGTAGTGACTCCATTAGGTACAAGTGTCTCTCTGGAGCGCACCAAAAAACATGCTTATTAGCTGTGTGTTTTAGCACTTCATAAAAAGACAATTATTGATTTTGTATGGACAAGTAACCCAAGAGGGAATAATAATATCCCAGAAATTTTAAACAACTTTACAAAGGAAAATACAACCATGTTTATTAAGAGGATTTGATAACTTGATGTCCATTAAGAACCAGTGGGTTTAAATATTAGGGGCCCGATTTTCCCCATGACATGCTCCAATTTTTTTTGGAGCAAGTTGTTTTTTCTGGCGCAAGTTAAAAAGTGCCATTTTCCCCAACAAAATTTGCTTCAGAGTAAGTCACTTTGGTTAGATTTTTTTTTAACTTCAGTTTTTTTTCCCCCCAAAAGGGGGCGTTTCCATTGACTTACTCCACTTTTGGCCATTTAGGCCAGCGAAAAAAGTTACTCCAAATCCACTTCGGTCAGCGCATGTGGCTAGCTCTGAAAAACGTTGCTGGCAGTTAACAAAATCGGCCAGGTAGGACCTGCACCAAGCATTCAATATAAAAGTTCAAATAACTAAATAAAAATAGGGTAAACAATTGAACAATTAAAAAATGGTTTTAAATCCTACCTTTAGTTGAAATCGGCTAGGGAAGGCAGTGGAGTCGGGGGGCAGGCGGAAGGAGAGGAAAGGCTGGTCTCGGTGGCATTGGGAGGGGGGGGGGGGGGGTGGGCAGGAGAGGAAAGTGCTTCACAACATGCTGCTCGAAATCAAAGTCCTCCAGGTTAAGCGGGAAGATGATTTCACACACTGGATACTTTTGGCTGTCAATGCTCTTCTCTCCAGTGTTCTGTGAATTCTCCTTGCCATCCCGGCCCTGCATCAAGTCAATGCTCCGTTGAGCCCGTGCCGGCACTCTGCAAGAGCACTTCAGCTAGTCCCGCTCCTCCGCCCTTGTCAAAAGGACCACAGCCCATCTGCCACTAAAACTCTTATGTCCCTTCATCACCTCCAGACTCCATTACTCCAATGTGATCCTTCAATATCAGAGGGTGCGGCAAGCCACTCGGCCCTGGGATAGAGACGGCATGTTTCGGCCCCTCCCACACAGCGTCGGGCTGTAATGAGCTACTGCACATGCGCGCACACTCTAGCGCGCATGTACAGAGGTGCCGGCAGCGTTTGCTGCGCAGGACTGTAGCTCCGCCCCCCCACCCCACGAGAAACGCCACACCACGACCAGGGGGACACAGCAGAGCGGCCAGAATGGGGGCACATTTTTTCGCCGACGTTTCCAGTGTATTTACGGTAAGTGTGCCGAAAAAACTGCTTGGGGAAAATCTAGCCCTAGATCTGTTTCTCTCTCCACAGATGCTGCCTCACCCGAGTGTTTCAGCATTTTCTGTTTTTAATTTCAGATTTCCAGCATCCACAGTATTTTGCATTAGGATATTATGGACGCTTTGCTCATCTGACACGACAAATCAACATTAGTCAATCCTGGCTGGTTGCATCCCACAGATGACATTTCCACAATCAAAACAAGATTGCATCCCAAGGAAATTGAGAGCATTTGCCAATCTACACCTCGATCTATCCTTCAGCTCTCCTAATCACAGGGCTTTGAGGTTTGGATACCATGCAAGGAAGGGTTATGGTGAAGGGAACAAGTCTTACAAACCTTCCACCAGCTGCACAAGCACAGAACTATATTTCTCTAGTTAGATTTGTTCCGCATGGAATAGAAATCTACATCTCACCTTTCTGATCTGCTCTTCGTACTCCTGTCGAACCTCACCAGGTTTGCATAGTTGAGGTGGTGGGCACAATCTGTCAACTACAAAAGAAAGGGTGGATCAATTTTCCAGTGCATTCCTCACTGATGGAAACATTTCCACCAATCCCTGCGATTCTTCTTCCTTATTACAGATGTGACCATGATACAAAGTACACATCAAGAACTTTTGGTGTTTTAAGTTTGAAAAACGAGTAAGTGTCACCAGGTGTCAAGGGTCGTAAACTTCCAACAACTCTTGGACACCAACACCCCTCCGGAACCTTCTTCCCCCACACTTCCCTCTGATCCCATCCCTCCTTCCAATCTCACCCCCTGCTGTGTTTTCACTATCCCCTCTGACCCCGAACAGTCAGTCTTCAAGCAAACGTCTGAGCTTCACCCCCTTTTTCTGCCGCCTTCACCTCCATGCCCACTTCTTCCGCCAGGAGTCTTCCCCCTGCACAGCTGACCCTTTCTCCTGCTTTCAGAATTCTCGGTCTACCTGGACCCCTCCCTCTGGCCTCTTACCCTATCTAGACCTCTTCATTGCAAACTGCTGACGGGACATCGGCCGTCTCAATTTCTCTGCTGCCCTCACTCACTCCAACCTACCTTCCTCGGAACTTGCAGCACTCCGCTCGCTCAGATCCAACACTAACCTGGTCATTAAACCTGCTGACAAGGGTGGTGCTGTTGTTGTTTGGCAAACTGACCTCTACCTTGCAGAGGCTGATCGCCAACTCTCGGAAACCTCCTCCTACAGCTCCTGGACCATGGCCCCATCACTGAACATCAAGCCATCATTTCCCAGATCATCACTGACCTCATCTCCTTTGGAGATCTTCCCTCCACAGCCACCATCCTCACACAGCCACTTCTACCTCCTTCCCAAGATCCACAAACAGGACTGCCCCAGTAGAAACATCATTTCTGCTGGTTCTTGCCCCACAGAACTTATTTCTTCCTATCTCGACTATTTTTTCTCCCTTGTCTGCTCTCTTACCATCTACATCCGCGACTCCTCTGACGCCCTCCATCACTAACAGTTTCCAGACATCAACCGTTTCCTTTACACTATGGACATCCAATCCCTCTACACCTCCATCCCCCAGCAGGATGGCCTGAGGGCGCTCCGCTTCTTCCTCGAGCAGAGGCCCAACCAGACCCCATCCTTTAACTCCACTCACTTCCTCAAAATGAAAGGTGTTGCTATGGGAACCTGCATGGGTCCTAGCTATGCCTGCCTTTTCATGGAATATGTGGAACATTCTTTGTTCCAGTCCTACTCGGGTCCCCTCCCTCACCTCTTTTTCCATTGATGATTATCGGTGCCATTTCCTGCTCTCGCCCTGAACTTGAAAATTTCATTCACTTTGCATCCAATTTCCACCCTTCCCTGACCTTCACATGGTCCATCTCCGACTTCTCTGTCCCCATTTCTGGGGATAGGCTTTCGACCAGTATCCACTCTAATCTCACTGATTCCCTCAGCTACCTGGACTACACCTCCTCCCACCCCGCACCTATAAGGACTCCATTCCATTCTCCCAGTTTCTCCATCTCCATCGCATCTGCTCCGACACCACCTTTCACATTAGTGCCTCTGACATATCTTCCTTTTTCCTCAACAGAGGATTCCCCTCCATCGTGGTTAACATGGCCCTCGATCGTGTTCGTTCTATTTCCCGTACCTCTGCTCTCACCCCTTGCCCTCCCTCTCAGAACCACGACAGGGTTCCCCTTTTCTTCACCTTTCATCCCACCAGCCTCCACGTTCACCGGATCATCCTTCACCATTTCCGCCACCTCCAGTGTGAACCCACCACCAATCACATCTTCCCCTCTCAGCGCTCCGAAGGGACCGCACCCTCCGCGGAACCCTGGTCCATTCCGCAGTCACCCCTAGTACCCCTACCCAAGGCACCTTCCCGTGCAAGCGCAGAAAATGCAACACCTACCCTTTTACCTCCACTCTTCCCACTATCCAGGGCCCCAAATACTCCTTCCAAGTGAAACAGCGATTTACTTGCACTTCTTTCAATTTAGTATACTGTATTCGCTGCTCACGATGTGGTCTCGTCTACATTGGGGAGACCAAGCATAGATTGGGTGACCGCTTTGCGAAGCACCTCCGTTCAGTCCATGTGACCCTGAGCTTCCGGTCGCCTGTCACTAATTCTTCACTCCATTTCTACTCTGACCCCTCCACTATTCCAATGAAGCTCAACGCAAACTCGAGGAATAGCACCTCATCTTTCGTTTAGGCACTTTACAGCCTTCTGCATTCAACATCGAGTTCAACAATTTCAGAGCATAACCTCTGACCATCTTTGGCTCCCTTCCCCACACCTCCCTCCATCTTATGTCTTTTTTTCTTCTTTCTCTTTTTTTTCCTCTGTCTCTAATGGCCGCTGGTCATTATTCCATCATTCACGCTATCCAGATTAACCTGTTTCTAACTTCTGTCATTACCATTTCAAATCAGCCCATCATCCCTTTTGTCTCTAATCTCTCCTGCCTTCCACCCTATCACAGACCTTCCCTTTTGTTCTTTTTTCCCCTCCCCCTATCAGTGCTTAAGAATGTGCTCTTTTCGAACATTCAGCAGTTCTGACGAAGGATAGTCAACCCGAAATGTTAACTGTGTTTTTCTCTCCACAGATGTTGCCTGATCTGCTGAGATTTCCAACATTCACTGTTTTTATTTCCGAATCCAGCATCCGCAGTATTTTGCTTTTGTAACTCGTGTTTTAGTTCTGACAAACAGCACAAATGGGGAAGAACTGGTTACGGTCTGTAAATCATTTACTCGCAACAACTATATTATTTATCCAATGCCTATAATAAAATAAATATGTATATTTATTATATATATTATATATATATATATATAAAATAAATAAATATATATATACACACACACACACACTAAACTTTAACAAAGTTTGTCCCCGTCTATTGAATTATGTCATAACAGCTATATCATAACAGTCCCCACCGCTTATAGTGGGCACATGTGATTTGCCTGCTGTAAATGGTGGCCAGTATTACATTATGGCAGGTGAGTACCACTTAATAAGATGTTATTAACAAGGGCATACAGAGTGGCCAAAATTAGTGGGAGGACAGAAGATTGGGAAACTTTTAAAAGCTAGCCAAGAATGGACTAAAAAAATGATTGAGAAAGGGAAAAAGTCTATGAAAGTCAACTAGCACAACATATAGGGGCCAAGTTTCGGCCTGAGTTGCTCCTGTATTTTTGGGGGGAGGGGAGGAGAGATGGAGGGAGGGAGGGAGGGAGAGAGGGAGGAGGAGGGGGGGGGAGGAGGAGGGAGGGAGGGGGGAAGAGGAGGGAGGGAGGGGGGGAAGAGGAGGGAGGGAGGGGGGGAAGAGGAGGGAGGGAGGGGGGGGAGGAGGAGGGAGGGAGGGGGGGGAGGAGGGAGGGGGAGGGAGGGAGGAGG